>NC_038255.2:7972178-8110600 GCF_000004515.6 Glycine max
GTTTTTTTATTTTGATTTTAGAGAAGAGTGTATTTGGTTTAGGGTTCATTGATTATTATAGTTTGATACACGACATAAATATTATCCATAAGTAAGCCTTAATAAACTGAATATCATACATTACACCATGAATGTCAAATTACAAATATACAACAAAGCCTTAATAAACGAAGACATGCAAATCATTCATTTTGGTGTCCGTGATGTCGTGAGGATGTGCCACATGGTCGATCTCATCTTCGTGCTTGGGGATCAGGATTTCTTCTGCCCCGATGCCTCCCCGCTTCTTCTTCGTCAGCCTCCGCAGAAAATGCGTGCCGCAAATCAACACCGAATAAGTCACCCGTATTAGGTATTTGTCCCGGTACATTCCATTGTGTTCCTAACGGGGCATTAGGTGTTGGAATTGGGCCATGATATTGCTGTGAAGGGGTCATTGTGGGCCATGAAAAATGAGCTTGTGTTTCTGCAACACCACCAAACGATTGTTGGCTTGCAGAAGTATCAGTGTGATGACCCTGAAAAGGATACTGATACATATGTGTCGGATACTCAGCAAATGTTTGTGGCGTGTAATACATTCCATGGCCATGCTCCGCCATTTGTTGGGAATATTCTTCCGCTTCAATAGTGTCCCTTCTTCTGTCTATCCCCTGAGTTTCAATACTTGACTGAAGCATGTGAAACTGTTGTGCAGGAAATTGACGCTCTGATGCGGGACCATGTGACACTGGCTCAGTGACTCTCTCTTGCTCTTCGGATAAAATTGTAATTTTTTCCACATAAGACACGAGATCATCAAATGTGCATGTATTCCTCCCTTGAGGAGACACCATGTATTGTAATGCCTCCGCAACTTCACCCTGCATTTATAAGGGTAAGAAAATTAATGGCCATCATTAAATAAAAGTTCAAGTTAAAATTTGAAAAAAATTAAAAAATACCAATGTAGCCGTCTTTGCATTTGCTGGGTCAACAAACATCTTTGTCTTTCGCCTATACCAGATCATGTAGTCCGAGTTAAAACTCAATAGGCCTTCTTGTCGGGGATAAGCGTCGACCCTAAATGCATGGCGATTATTCCATTGATCAATCATTGGGGCGAACAATTGCCCCCAATTTTCGTCATGTTTCCCTTTCAATGTTATGCCATGAATGTTTAAGGGTTGTGAAGGAAACTCTGAAATTGGTTGTTGCATCCCAAATTGTCTCAATACTCTGTCCGGTTGGTGCCACTCAATAACTTGGAAACAAATTAGTGGCACCACCGCGTACCACGCGAGACTTCCGACTAAACAAATGGGAGGCAACAATGATATTACGGTTGATGGGTACGGCTCCCACACAAACTGCATATAACAACATAGTTATGAACATTTTAGTAAAATAACACATATAATTTTTTATTTTACAAATAGAATAACATGTTCTTACCTCATGACGTTTCATAATATCTAACTTGCGACGAAAAACTCTCACATCATCATTGTCGATATGTTGGTTTCCACGTCGCAGCCATCTACAAAGATTAAAATTTAATATATGCTAAAACCATTTATTCTATTGAAATGAAAGACGCTGCTAAAAATGACTAACCTATGCCCCAGTGGTGTATTTTCTACTTGGGAAGGAGTCCTCTTTGGAGCCAAGGTTGGACATCGTTCCCATGCCCACATTTGTAGTAAGATGCACATACCTCCGATTGATTTAGTTTTATAATCGGTGGCATTGCACATCTCTCTGTATAGAAAACCAAGTACGGCAGCTCCCCATGCATATCTGCCACATTCTTCAAAGTCACGTAAAAATTGAAGGTATCTTAGCGAAACTTTGTTACTGCTTTTATCAACGAACAAGACACCTCCAATGAATCTCAATATCCATGCACGGGAAAACCTTCGTACTTGTTCTTCGTCGTCGTCATTATTTATTTGGGCAAAATGGTGAGCCAGCCAACTTAATTTAACCACACTACCTCTAATTTCATCTTCTTGTGGTCTGACTCCCAATAATTCCTCACATAAATCAGCCCAATCAAGATTTGTTGGACCGATTAATGGTAAACCATCCACACTTATACCTAACAATACAGAGACGTCTTGGAGAGTAATAGTACATTCTCCGCATCTCATGTGAAAGGTATGTGTTTCCGGCCTCCATCTTTCTATCAGAGCACTAATTAATGAGGCATTTATTTTTAAGTACCCCATCTTGATAATCCAGGCGAAACCAGATTGTAGAAGAAAAGGAAAAATTTGCTCAGGAATTTGTTCTTCCCCTTGATACGTGGGGACAGCTCGTCTGATATGTAATTTCCTATCTTCTTCCCCATTCCAAACATGTTCTGAAACATGTTTAGGTTGCATCCATAATACATCAGCATCGATGGGGCCAGACTTAATGTTAACATGTGATGAAGATGATGATGAAGATGCCATTGCTACTACAAAAAAAAAAATATAATACATTATTTGTAGATAATATAAATTAAATTAAACTACACACATTTATAAAAACATTATTAAATATATAACAATAAATTTGAAAAAAATCAAACTGGCCAATTTTTAATATATTCTATACATAAATTAAAATACATGTGAACAAAACTTTAAATAAATAATTTTTTTTCTACAATTAACAAAAAAATAATTGAATAAAATATGGACTAACAAATTATTTATAATACAAACAAATATTGAAATACAAAAAATTATTTAAAAATATATATACAAAAATTATAATAATGTACAATCTATCATATATTTAATAACATAAATTTCCTAAAACAATTAATATTAACCTACAAACTAAAACTAACACTGATCATATATATATATAACTAAAAACTAAAAACTAAAAATTATTAACTCAAACAATATTAACTTATTAATTCATTTATTTAAAACTATACTATCTATATATAACATACAAAAATATATAACACACAAAAATATAACACTAATAAAGCAAATTTACGCATCTCTAATATTACAATTATTTATTTACGTGTAACATGCTTAATATTATAAAAACTAAAAATTTATGTCTACCTAAAATTTACAAATATGTACGCTAATATTAATTTATACCTAATATTTCTACCTTATCTAATATTACGTGTGTGCCTAATATTTCTAAGGCTAATATTAAGTGTGTCGGAACGTTTGACTGTGGCTTACTAAAATATCATATATATACTACAAACTAACCTTCAAATATATACTACAAACTAATAACAGCATACTTATTTTTATACAAACTAACCTTCAAATATATACTACAAACTAAATAATATTTTTATACTAACTAACCTAACCTAACCTACTCTTCAAATATCCGTTACTACATAAAAATTAATAACAGCATACTTATTAATTTATTAATAATAATAACTAACCTAACCTTATAATACTTATTAATCTTAATTAACCTAAACTTACAATACCTATCTAGCTAACCTATTATTTTAAAAATATTAACAAACAGAATATATAAATCATAAAATATAAATATATAAATGTTATTTAAGAAAATCACTTACCAAGCAATTAGGAATTATGAACTATGGAAGAAAAAAAACTCAGCAAAAGCAAAGCACCAACAGCAAGGAGAACACTCAGGAAATTCAAGAATGGAGAAAAGCAAAGGTAAGGTAGAAGAAAAGAAGTGTGAATCCAAGGTTTACGTTCAAGTTATTTTATAGAAGAAAAGCGTATACAATGGTCAAATCCTACTCTGCATCCCTAAACAATGCTATGCTGCATCCCTAAACAATGGAGAGCAGAAGCCTGCAAGCCTGAAAAGCTGAACTTCACGTGAAGCATGGCTGCCTCGCCAGCACCCTGGGCGAGTTCCACGAGACCTATCCCGCCATAAGGGGTAGCGGTACCAGCTGGGTGTGTCGCCATTCCCATTGGCGACACCCTCCTCTCTCCCTCCTACGTGGCCTATATCGCCACTACCAGTGACGATACACCCCTTTCTCCAGCTTTGCCGCCAGTGGCAATGGCGGGTTCAGCCATGCCGCCAGTGGCAATGGCGGTTTCCCCTTAGAAACAAACCCCCTCCGTTATTTCTTTTGAAACAGACCCCATCCCGTAAATAGTTTTTAAAATGAGCCCCCTTACGTAAATTTGCCCATTGATATGCATCCAATAACTACTATTATCACAACCTTTTCCACCAACGTTCCCACAACTAACATCACCATCACTATGGGAGTGGCACTAATGGACTAGTGACGATAATTAGGGAAGATAGTAGTGGTAGTAGTGGTGATGAGAAAAAGTATGACTAGAATAGAGTTGAACTAAATTAAGTTTGACTCGTCTCAATAAGAATTGATTTATCTCAAAGCTTGATTTAAATATGAACTTTTTTTTTCTTTTCATCTGACTCATTCAAACTTATAAATAAACTCAATTGAACTTGTTAGTTTTATTAATTTTAAAATTATAATCACTTTAAATCTTTTATTATTTATTTTATAAAAAATTAAAATTATATGAAATTAATTACAAAATAATTATATATAGGATATATCTTATAAGATGAAATATTTTATTTAAGAGTAAGAAAATTAAATTTCGATAACATAATTAAACATAAACGGTCAAAATTTAATATTAAAAAATCAGATGACATTTTTAAAAAGAAGTGAGATCTTTTATATATACCCTTAATATAGTTATCATTGTCTCAATTTTTTATTTACTCTCATATTTATCAAAATTTAAAAAGAAAAAAAAAACCTCATAGATAGGAAAAAGTTTAGGCGACCTTTACTTGTTTTTGTACTGTTTAGTTGCAAAACTGTCACCTTATATTCTTAATAACTATATATTAAGACAAAAAATTTATAATTAAAAAATGAAAATAAAAAATAAAGAAAGAAAACAAAAGTACAAGTAAATCTTTATTTTTCATATTATTAACTCAATGTATAATGCATTTGGATTTTTTTTTTTTTGAAGAAATTGAAAAACGGATTGTTCAAAGACAGAAATAGAAGTCATAGATTATGAAGCACGCAACACTTTTTTTCTGTCGCATTGCGTCATCCTTTTAAAAATCAATTTTCTTAAAAGTGTAATAAAAAGAAACAAATCATTTGGTATTTGTTCCATCATTAGTTTTCCACTTATTAAATGCAGATATTTTATTCATACAATAGTTTTATATAATTTCTTTATCAATAAAAAAATAAAGAACTAGATGATAAAATAAATGATGTAATAAACAAAATAAGAAAGAGAGTCTTGTATAAATTTTGTATAATTTAGTTTTAAATTTATTACATTAGTGCATCATTAAATTATTTGAGAATTTTTAATTAGGTATGTAAACTAAAAAAAATATAATTTAATCGTTGATTTTAGGCAATTTTTATAATTGGATCACTTGAGTTATTCATCTATCCTAGACTTATTTTTTCGATAGTTTCACGTCCGGATAAATTAATTATAAGAATTCAATTATAAAAATGGTTGAAAATGAATTATTCAAATATAGTTTTTTTTTTTAATTTAAGGACTTATTAAAAGAAATTAAAAAGTTCTGAGAAATACTGATATATTGAACCTCAATTTTTATAAATACAACATTTTTTAGAGTTATTACATTATTATTTATAAAAAAAAAAGTTATATAAGAGTATATAAAGTTTTACACACTCATTCAATCACAATGTATATGTATAATATGTTTTTTAACTTTTAAAATAATTATTTTAATGCAATTCAAAAAATAATTTATAATTGGATAGTGTATATTCATTCAGAAAAAAAAAGATTATGCACTAATATTATAAACAAAATTATACAATTATTTAATCATAAATTTTTATACATGATAATTTTTTTACTTTAAAAATAATTATCATAAAATAATTTTAAATAGTAATTTATAATTAAATGATAAGATAAAACGATTTTATTTTACATGTGAGTACATTAATATTAAACTCATTCATTAAACTCTTATTTATATAATATTCGGTATTATATTTTTTTATATTATTCTATTTCTTTAATCATTATCTATTATTTTATCTAATACTTCTCTCTCCTTTATTGTTTTTTTGTCTTTAATAATTTTTTATATATAAAAAATGTACAAACATAATTTCTCGTTTTTTTTCTTCTTCTAAAGGTTCTTAACCACCGGCTCTGGCTGTGCTGAATTGAATCAGTCTATGGTTTTCATCTCTCTGCCACCCTCTCCAACAAAACCAACCTTTGAATCTTTCTTCATCAAACCACTCATCATCATTTCCATTTCCAAAATCCCAATCTTTGAACCCCAAATGCCACATTATTCTTTGTCTCATCATATCCCTTTTCTCTTGCGCCATTGGACCATTGAAAATCAAAAACCTTGCAAACTTTGATTTCATTACATACATATTTGATCACAATTCAAACCTTCTTACCGCCATCCTTTTTTTCTTTTTTGAAAACCAAGACTTGTTATATTGCAGTCTTTGGTTGGTATTGATTATTGATTAATCTAAATTGACTTCAATATTTTGCTACCAACTTTTTGAACCTTTTTAATCCAAAAACACATACCCTATGTGGTGAACTTCCCAATTTTTTAGAATCCTGTTGTGAGTGGTTTTTTTTTTAACTTTTAATTATTTGCTCTAGTTTTTATTATCACAAAAGGGTTGAATTGAATTGAATGAAATGGTTGTTGAGATTTGCTCAGAAAATTGTGGGGTGTCAATGAGTCCAAGGATTTCATTCTCTCATGACTTCTCCCAATCAGATGTCATCCCAGTTGAGAAGCACCCTTTGAGATCAAACTCATCTGGCTTGAACTCAAGCATTGATTTTGATTTCTGTGTTCATGAAAGCTTAGAGCTTGAGTCCTCTTCAGCAGATGAGCTTTTCTCACATGGGGTTCTCCTTCCCACACAAATCAAGAACAATAACATCAACAACAATGCTATTTTGAAGCCAAAAAGCCAACTAGCACCGCCACCACCTCAACCTCAACCTCAATTACCACCTCCCCCAAAAGCTATTTGTGACAATGCTTCTTCCACCACCAGAAAAAGCTCAAAGAAAGAGAGTCACAAAGTTGGCAAGGAGTTGAATGATGAAGTGGATGAGAAGCAAAGTTCCAAGTCATTTTGGAGGTTCAAGAGAAGTAGTAGTTGTGGAAGTGGATATGGGAGTAGCTTGTGTCCTTTGCCACTTTTATCTAGAAGCAACTCAACTGGGTCTTCACCAAGTGTTAAAAGGATACCACTTTCAAAAGAGGTTAAGCAAAATTCTCAGAAACGTTCTTCTTCCAGCACAAGGTTTTCTCAGTCTCACCACTTGGCTTCACACAATCATCAAAAGCCTCCATTAAAGAGGAGTCATGGGTCTTATGCTAATAATGGTGTTAGAGTTAGTCCTGTTCTCAATGTTCCTTCTGCAAACCTTTTTGGTTTAGGCTCAATCTTCTCCAACAATAGAGATAAGAGCAAGAAGTAATTTTACTCTAAAGAAAGCAAAAAAAATGTTCAATTCTAATTTACAGTTTTACTAATTTGCAAATGAGAGGGGTCTACCTTTTTATGTGTACTTCCCAGGTTTACCATCATGTGATTAGGAAAATTTGGTGTAGAGTTTTGAAAAGGTAAATGAAATGGTTTGCATCAAGAAGACAAAGTGATAAAGAAAAGATGTGTGTGTGTGTGTGAGAATGGGATGGACAAGCAATGATGTAATGCAGGCACATGATTTGGGGGCACAAAATGTCAGGAAAATGTTGCTTTCATGCCTGTCCCTTCCTAGTGTTTAATTTCTCTCTCTTCTTTTGTTCTTTGGTCACACGAAGTGTAGATACATTGATTTAACTTTGTGTCCCTCTCTTACTTTTTTCTTCTTCTATTTCTTCTGGTTTTCTCCACTTCTGTATGAATCTAAGATTAAATGAAAAAAGTTGTTGGTGCAGTTATAACTTGTAAGGATTATCTTCTGCTTTTGGTTGTTATTGTCCTGTATGGATTCATTTTTTTCATACAATGGTGACAATCAGAATTGAATTTATGATCTTATAAAAATCTACCACGCAATCCCTACTATTAGGCCGAATCCAGTGAATTATCCTGTATGGATTGATTAGTAACAATAAAAATGTTTTCAGAAATAAATATTTGAAGTCTAACAAACATAGAGAGCCAATTGAACATTAATATTAAAAAGCACATTAGATCATTGTTTTAAATACATTAATGGAATGAAGGGTGTTCTTTTTTGTTGATTTGTTTTGCCCCCTCTTTGCATAGTGGTTGCTGTTTGTTCTGGTGATCAACTTGAAGGTGACATGACTATGATTATGATCAGTGGCCCCTGGCATTTCCAGAGCCATCTCCTTCTCTTCAATGTTTGCCAACCAGGTACTGTGTCTGAAATGATTGATTTTTGACTACCTCTTTTTGGTTGCATTTTTTGCCACTTTGCAAATTAATCAATGATAAAGTCAGGGACTAGTGGTGAAAATTAAAGTTGAAATTGATGTCTCAAGGTCTCTGAAAAGATAAGCGAGTATGGACATGATCTTAGCCTCTTAGGTGAACTTCAAATATTGAAAAGCTTTCCAACTTTAGTTTATAATATTTGTGTATCTAACACAATTTTTTATTTGATGAGTCTTGTTTTGGTTTACATTATTCTTAGTGTTGGTAATGCTCGTGGCATGTGCATAGTTATTAACGAATGATTAACAAGAAAAAAAAAATACATTTTTTTATATTAAAAGATGAATAGTTGAAATTATCATAAGACAGATGCATGCATAATAAATTATGATGTTAAAATTTCAACCACCACAACTAGCACTTCATGTTTTACTTTCTAAAAGTGCACCTAGTAACTTAAAAGAAACTACAGGAAATTGTTTAGCTTTGGGGCTAGCTACCAAGTGAATTGGACCATAACCATCACAATTAGCACTAGTACTGTCGCAAGTAGTTTTCAACTTTATTCAAAAGCCAATCTATAAGGTTTCAATCTCTAGTTCCCATAGAAATAAGGGGATACACATCAATCTAAGTTGTTAGAAAACGAAATTACATCTTGGTAAACGAAGAAGACTATAAAGAAACCTCTCTTTTCGGTTCTAAAGGATGTAACACCAAGATAAAAACAAGGCAATTCAAATGAACGTGTGAAAAATATGACTTTGGCTAGGTAAATTAATATGGAATCGCAACATTACTAATAGTACCCAGAAAATTACTAATAGAAAAAGTTGTGTTATTATTGTATTCCTATACTTCCATTTTAAATATTCATAGAATAGAGGAATTGGACTGTTAATTCCAAACTTGTGAATGATATTGAAGGAGTTATAATATTGATTTGGTGGTTGAAGAAAGTAATCGTAAGTTGGAATTTCTCTTATTATTGACCGATAAAAGTAAATAAAAATATGAATGATGTTGCTTGAGTTTCCATGTTAATGCATGCTCATCCAACAAGATGCATTGAAATTTCATTGGTTGCAAAATGGAATGAAACTTTAAGTCAAAGATACTAGTTCGTCAAAATTGCCCACTGTGAATACTAGCTAGCTCCGTGGACAATCTCAATTTTTTATGCAATGAGCCCATCCTCTCTTCGCAATTTTTATTTTTTGTTTTAAAAATATTGAAAATAATTACCAATATAAAATGTTACTAATTTTAAAAGATGACTGTACCATAGAAGGAAACTGGCTATTCGCTAGTGTTGTTAGCCACACAGACACAATATCTATATATATAAGAGGACCACTAGCTAGTAAGAATTAAAATTAACTAATTTTAGCCACACAAATGCAACTATTATACATAAATGGTTGAGATTAATTTTATTGATGGAAAATATTTTCAGTTCGTACTTTCCCTATAGGTTATATACATACATGTACATAACGAGAGATCAAATTTGTTGTGCTTGAAAAATTATGAGTCTATCATAGTTGTGATAAAACAAGAACATGGTTTGTTTACATATTTATATATGGATAAAGTTTTAGCAATTGAGTCAATATTTTTACATGATCAGCTATTAGCTGACTCAGCACTTTCAAAAATTTGCTTGACGGGGTCACCTGCGTATTGTAGTTCAAAGGTTTTACTGTTTTTTTTAAACCAAAAATAAAAAAAATACTGTAATTAATTTTCTATATATTGCACTCTTATTAAAATATTCGATAATTTTCATTCGACACTTATTAAATGATATGGATTTTACTAGGATTATTGAGTCCTCGGTCAAAAAAAAAAAGGTCAATTGAGTCCCGTTTCTTGTTTTACAAATATCACATAAATTATTAAAGAAAGTGTTATTAACATTATTTTTTTATTGTTTTAGACTTTTAGTCATACATTTCTTTCATCATAAGTATTGTTTTTAAATTAATTTCAATCAAGACTATATTATTTTCTGAAAAACCAATTTGATACATTTAATTAGTTCGTTCATATATGTTATCAGAAAAAACAAAATGCAAATGGAAGAAGAAAATAAAAGAATCAAATGGAAGTTTAAAGGGTGATTGCTAATTTTATACTTGTACTTTGAGTTACACATTATTTTGTTGTAATTACAAATACTTTATTTTGTTTATACTCTGTTTTTTCTTCCAATTTTTTCACCTCTCTTCTATTTTTCTCCAATATTCTAAAAAACATAATCTAAAATTCATCATCACAATTTGATCCCTAAGTTTGGTCCCAATTTGATCCCTTAGTTTATTAAAAATGCTCTATTAGATTTCTTAGTTTTTTTAGTATATAATTAGGTCTTTTATTTTTAAATTTTATCCAACTAAGGGATCTAATTGAATGCTTTAAATAAACTAATATTAAGCCTTCTATTTTCTTCCCCTCTATCCAAACCACACATGGTTGAAAGTGAAACTCTGTGGTCCTCGTTCTTCAACTAGAGAGGCCTTTTTACACGCTATATTAAATAACAGTCGAAGCTATAAGTCAATAGTGTCATACCAAGATATGAATCATCCAAGATTCCAAGTCAAATGTCAAAAGAAAGGAAAATTAATTTAAGGAATACACCGAATACGTATTCATAGTCAAATAATGTCCCCACTTTCTTCCCAAAGTATTAATTATTTACCAGTGAACAAGTTAACGATATACTAGCTAGTTTTTTTTTTTTTTTTTTGAAAAAATAGAAAAGAGTAAATTAAATTATATTTGCTTCTTTCTCGAAATTATACATAATTTTTATGCTTTATGTTATCATGTTAATGGAATGAAATATTCCCTAGATTTATCAATGATTAATCTCCATAAAAAAAATTGATGTATCATCTTTTAGTGAAATTTTTTCTTCTAATTATATTTTTTTTCATTTATAATATTTTGAATTCGACACCTTATTTATAATATTTTTGCTTTATTAACATTTATAGTAGTCTTTCTTGGTACACCGTATAACTTTTTTAAACAATAAGAATTTTTTTACAGAACAATAAAGGAATTAATATAATATATAAATTTTAAATATAAGTATAAGATTATTTAAATAATTAAGGAGTTAATGTAATTAATAAGAAGTGGTCAGTTAATTATTTTTTAAATAATTAAGTGAGTTAATATAAGAGTAGAAAAATGAGAAATATCAAAGAAGAAAAATTGACAAAACCATGAGATTTTAGTAGATTTTTTTAAAAAAAATTATAAAAATAAAAAGGAAATTAATCATGATAATTTTTTTTAATCATGTTATTGATACCAAGTTGTTTCCGTAAAAAAAGTGATAAATCTTTATCAGGAACTTTAAGCCATATAAAATAAATATTTTTTTCCTAATATAATTTATTTCATACTCAAAAGATGAATCATAATTCAAATTATAAATCATTTTGTTAAGGAATATAAGATCATTTATTTAAATCATTATCACTGATTAAACATATGGTAGTTGAAGCAGGCTGATTTTGCTTGCCAATACCTCCAATCTTTTATTATGATAGTAGTAGCATATATGTGATGTCATGGACGTTAATATTGTAGTAGAATTATTGGTCAACCACGTGGGTTCTCTGGTATGTCTATGTACTTTATATGGTGCGATAGGGATTTGGAGGGAAAACTCTTCCAATTGGGGGCACCTTGACCTTAGAAACAAACACAAACAAACGCGTAGGACATGGATGGCCAACCCTGCAACCTATCAAAATCCAATTTCTTGAACAAAACAGCCCACTGGTTTGTTTAACCTGCTCGATCTATGAGCATGAGTTGTTTTTGGTTTGTGCATGTGCCAAGTGCCAAAACATGAGACACATGTTCATATATTTTAATGTTTGCCCTGCCTTTCTAATCTGGTTTTATGGATCTACTTAATGAAGAATTAAAGTACTTGAGAAAAATCTTGAAAGAAAAAAATACTTGAGAAAAATCTAATGAGTACAGTTTAGTACACAACACATATATACGTTCAGTTTGTGGGAGGAAAAATCTAAATTGATCAATCTCATGCGAAATATACATTCAAGAAGGGATGGGAAATTTTAAGTGTCACTAAATTCAGATAGAGAATTAATCTCATCATAACTGATTCAAAAGACTGAAAATTTGTATGAGATTGAAATTTTTTCTGAGATCCAATCATTGGGTCGTCAAGAACTGATGGTTAAAAAACAAATACTTGCCAAAAAAGTAGTGAAATATTTCAACCACTTTTTTTTACCTATTTAGTAGTTTTTTTAATCTCACCTATTTAATAGTTATTATATATACATATATTCATTCTATTACGAAATTTTCCGTTTTTTTTTAACTAATATGAAGATACTTATTAACATCACTTTATGTTAGCTTTTTTTATCACCGTCGAAGAAAATTTATGTGTATTCATTTAATTTAAAATGTGACATTATAGACTAAAAAGTTATTGTATTTTATCAAAATAAATAATTTCATTATAAAAAAATAAATTATTTGTATGCTTTAAATACAAATATAAGATTTTGCATATTTTGAACCCCATTAGGCTCACTTCGACCCATATAAGTAAATAAACATGTTGACCAAATGTTTATTAAACCCAATTATCCACCATTTGACCATAGCCCAATATCTCTTGCAACTCCGAAACTTCTTGATACTACACCCAGTTCATTCAAATGTGAGATACTAAATGATTACAAAAAGATGGTTGGTAAAATTTGTATTGTAGATCTTACCATCTTTCGCCACTCATAAATTTTGTACAATTCTTAAAAATTGATGTAACACATGAGATCTACAAATAATTGTTTAAGATCCAAGGATTAACATCTTTATTGTGGACGCCTAATAGTCAATCAAGAATTTAGTTAATGAATTTCTTTACATACGCTATCATGCGGGAAAACACTACTCTACCTCAATAAAGGCCTTTTATGAAAGCTTAATAAGCAAAAGATACATATATTCTAATTCTACATTCTTAATCGTTTCATGTATATATGAAGTGCATGTTTGGTTTAGCTTTTGACATTTTTGGATCCACGTGACATGAAAATGAGCATCCATGTTCCCGTAAGTGAAAAAATTCTAGATTTTACCACGAATATTTTTCAACTCGAGGTGGTGCTCAACAATGCCAATATATGATTTCGGATGTGACTTTTTTTATAAAAAAAAAAAAAAAAAACAAAGGGCTGTTGCAGCAAGTGAAGGTCGTTTATAACTCACTCCACTTTCACTTGTATTATATCTAATTGTTACGTTAATCTTTTGGTGCATATATATCATTTTATCTTCTGGTCATTTTAGAGATAGAAAATACTTTTACTTAGAATATTAATTGTGATATTTATTTTATAACTGCGTTGTGACGACCTATGAATATCTATTGTGATTTACGGCTTAATTTACCTCCTTTAAATAAAAAAGCTCATAATATTAAAACCACAAATAAGATTATTCCGCTTTTTTTTACTGACCAAATAATATTAGAGTATCAAAATAAATAACCCACGCCAAGTGGTAAAACTATGCTCGAGATTTGTTAACATTTGCAAATTATAAAAAACCATGGTTTAAAAAAGTTGACATAATTTAGACTAAGATTGTAGGTCCTCTTTCGAAGACCCTTTCATAAAAAATTGGCGTATGCCGCTTAGAGTGACAAACACACGGTATTCTTTAGTAAAAGGCGAAAGAATAGTTCGCTCTGTGCTTATCACACGGCTCCGTGCTTAAAACTAAATGCAGCTCTTCCATTTTATAGCATAAGCAGTTCACTTCTATTTGGTATATTACTCAATGTGGGCTTTGCTCAAGAAATAGACACTCGATCATACCCATATACAATACTTCATTTTCTATCAACTGTGCGCTAATAATGCTATACACAGAAAGCATGTCTTTTCTCTAAAGGTACCAACTTATTGTTGATGAATTGGGAGCATTCTTTGTAGTTTTGGGGGTCATAAAATATGAAAAGATTGTATGAGCTTAAAATGTCTTTATCTCCTTCTAATATTGTAGTGGAGAAAAAAGAAGATAAAAAACAGAATTACAAATTGCTTGGTAGTGTCCTGTTTACGCTGGGATTTGGTAAACAATCGGTAGTCTAAGTTAATTGCTTGCGAGATCAACTAGTGAATCTCAGGAGCATGTCATTTGTGTTTTTGTGTTTAAATGTAAAGCTTTGAATGTTCATCATTGCAACAAACATTTACTGGTTTGAGACTTACAGGAAGTAAAATTGTTTGACAGGATCGAAATGCTGGAAGTAAATTGACAAGGGAAAGGTAAATTGCAGAATTAAAAGGCTCAACGAGTTCATTCGATCGAATGAACCATTTAAAAAACAGAAATTATAAAGTGAAGCGGAAATTGCATTGCATTCGAAATGTAAAGTTTGCAGAAACTTAAAATGGTTCACAATCATACATTTTCCTTGCGTACTCGTTTCTCTCTGCGCTGGGTACTTTGAGTATATAAGGATTTTGTAGAAATGATTTGCGACCTCGAAATCTGACTAAAAAACTGCTATATATAGACATTCGAAAATAAACTGCCCTAACGGTCGAACATTATCCTAATGCCAAGTGTCCTGCTACGTACACCTTACATGCACATAACTGCTCCTTAGAACGGTTATCCACATTGCTCGAAGTCGAACTGATTTTTGTGAAGTTTTGTCAGAAATTGTGCTAAGTCCAGAAATCTTGCTGCCTTGACTTCGACTCGACCATACACCAGTTCGAATCGCCCAATGGTTCGAAGCCCTCTTTCTTGTCTTAGCCTTATACTTCATAAATACTTCTTTGATCCCGTGAATCCCTTTCAATAAACTCTTCTTTCTTTTCGATTCGAACAGGATCTGACAAGACTCTTGCTCTTTAATACGCTTCGAAATTCAAGACGACATCTAATGCGTATTTAGAGCATATTTTAGCTCATCAAAAATATGGGCTAACAAATTGCCCCCAAAAAATGTCTGCTTCGATTCGAGATCGAAGGAAGATGAGAAGTTGACATTTTTTCTCTTCTTCTACCAGTTTTCCTGAAACGGCGTCATGATCGCACGTTCACTGTGTAACCGTCGCCTCGATCTCCCACTACCCATCATTAATTCCACTTTTCTAGGCAAAGTGGGACACGTGTCATGCTGGGGAATCGGAAGGGAAATCTGATGTGATTGATTTTTGACCATTGATTCTTATTATATTGTTTTTCCCCTTTTAAAAGTGAAATCCCATAAATAGCGCCAGAAACCCCAGACAAAACCCCTTCAGCTTCTTTGCTTCCGAAACCCTTCTTCTTCTTCGCTTCTGAAACCTTTCTTCTTCTAATTCGTATCCATTATCTCCGGCGAAGCTTTCTTATTTTCAGATAACAACTTGCTACTCCTTTCATCATCAACCTCACCGTATCTCTGAGCTTTGCCATTGTTCTCCGTGAGTCCAAGCTTTTACTCACTGATTCTATCAGTTACCAAACCCTTCACGAGAAAATCATCCCCTTTCAGATTTCTTACAATGTCGCAAGGACAAGCAGTTCCGTTTGCTGGGAAGTGGCACCATTTTACAGTCAGGACTGATGGAGAAAAGGTGGTTCCAGAACCACATGGTGACGCCGAACAAACAGAAACCTGGGAATCAGAGGTGATGATCCCTTTCGCAGTGGAAAGAACAGTTTACGCTTTCGGTGGACCCCTGCCAGACCAAGAATCACTTTCGAGTACAATGAACAAGGTATTTCCCTGCTACCCAACTTGCGAACCTAGGATTTTTGATAGTGAGCCTTACAACTTTAATTGTTTAAGCAAACCCCACAAACTCTTTCGATCCGCCCCGTCAATAGCCCATAGGGATTACCTACCTTGGCTTGATCGAGTCGAACAAGCGTATGAGGATTTCTGGAAGACATATGGCATCTTTGATTTGATACAATTCTCTCGATCTGGTCCTGAATATCGACCAGAAATGCTGATAGCAGCTATGCACTTTTTCGAGTCTTCTACCAACACCTTTCAATTTAAATGTGGTATGATGACCCCTACTCTCTTAGATGTAGCCGCCCTCACAGGCCTTAGGCCTAGCGGAGAAACTTATGACCCCACTAATTCTAGTGACAATATCAAGCTAGTATATAAGGAGAATACCTTTTCCAAATATATAGCTGAACACAAAGGACCCGTCGAAGAGGAGGTTTCTGATGAAGAGCACGTAGCCTTCTTAACCCTGTGGCTATCCCACTATGTCTTCTGCACGAAATCCTTGCAAGTAGCCAAAAGATTTATTCCAATGGCATTACAAATTCATGAAGGTCAGAAATTTGGATTTGGACGCCTCTTGTTAGCAGTGCTATACGAATCGCTTGGTGAGGCATGCGATGATCTGAAGAAATCGAAGGATGGGTCTTCCTTCTTAGTGTCCGGGCCTATGTGGCTTCTCCAATTGTGGCTTAATGCCACTTTCGAACAAGAAATGGGATTAATAATCCCACAAGATTATGCTGAAGAAGTTGCGAATCGCTCGATCGAAGGCCAGAGAGCACTTCGATTAACACCCAAGACCTTAGATCAAAACCCACGAAAGCTGTTCCTAAAGTACATGAGGATTTTTCTGAGCTTTGACAAGTTTCTTCCCCAACATGCTCCATTCATTAGTCGAGAGGTTGGCCCGGCCTGGTTCACTGACTATTTTCCTGCTGTCGATCCGGACAATGAAGAAGAAGTGAACGAAATATGGTCATTTTACTTGAATCCACAGATCCTGTCTTGTCGTACAGGTGTTCAATCGAACTATTTAGGCCTGGTTGGATACCAGCCTAATTTGGTTTCAAGACAATTTGGCCTCTCGCAAATCCGTCCTAAAAGCTTGTTCGAAGATCCTCGAGACGTTATAAGAGGGGCCAATCTTTCGGAAAAGACTTTCAAGAAGTTTTTGAAGATTTCTCTTGATGAAAACTATAACCTGCATCCTTTTGAGTTCAACCATTCCCACTTTTGCACCATGGGGTTTGTTACCTGGTGGGAGAAATATTATTCGACCCGTTCAGTTGGAGACACTACTATCATGATCTCCAGACTTGAGAGTGGTTTTACACAACCAACGGTCGAGAATATCCGCTCAAACCTTCAAGCTCGAGGTATTAAATTACTTTTGACTTTCTAAATTGATATGTATTTTTGCCTTTTCTAATATTCTTATTTTCAGGCAAAACAATCATGACGAAGAAAAGTGCTGAAACGTCTCGAGCTGATGTGAGACCCAAGAAACCCACTGGGGTGAAGATCCAAGAAGGGAAACAAGAAGAGAAGGTAACTCTTCTGAACTTATCTTTTACTCTTAACGTCTTGCCTCATATTTCTTTATTTTTTCAGAGTCAAAAGAAATATGATAGCATTGATACTACCACGACTTCAAAACGCTCGAAGCATGCGGTCGTCGAATTAGACGAAGAGAAAGATGCAAGTTTTATTTCTAATGTCAATATTATAGCTTTCTTTCAAGTCTATATTCTGACAATTCTTTACCCTCGTAATGCAGGAAGAAGAGGAAAGACCTCTTATAAGAAAAAGAAAGTTACCTGCGACTTCGACCAAGTCTGCTGAACAAACAGAGGCAGGCAATTCCCAGGCTCAAATGCCTAAGAAGAAAAAGAAAGTGAAGCAGGTCGAGCCTGAACCTTCTGTGGCTGTTGAGGGTGGTGAGCCAATCAAGAAGAAAAAGAAAAAGACCAAGCCTTCAAAAGAACAAGGTGACAATCAACCTGTTGACGTCCAACCACCTTCGACCGATATTGACGGCACTGAAGTAGAGGCTACTCCTTCTGTTGCTGAGATGGGCAACCCTGTCGATCAACCGGACTCACCACCAGAACAACCTGCCGTCGAGGTATCATCCTCTTAATGTGTTTTAAATCATAGCTTATACGAAACTATTTGTTAACCTTTTTCCATGATAATTCGAATCAGGTACAACAAAATGTTTCTGTAGAAGAAATACCCTCACATGCTCGAACATCTCCCGCTCCTGAGACGGATGCAGTGAATGTTGAGGAACAGGGTGAAGGTCAAGGCATTGGATCCAGCAGTCCTCATGGATCGAGTCAGAAAAGTTCATCTGAAGAAAACTTTTCCGATGAAGAGGCCATAGAAGAGGCTGAAGCTGGAGGTTCGGACATTTACCCGGCGTCTTCGACATCTAAGCTTTCCGCTAGCATAGGGATCGCAGAAGATACATTCATTCAAATGCAAGACGAAGACCCTGCTGCAGCCCTTCGACTCCTGCTGAACACAAGTCAAGCCAACACCTCAAGTGAAAAGATTCCTGGTGCTTCGTCCTCATCTGATGCCGAAATAAACTCCTCAGTACGCCAAGATTGCCTGCTCTTGAAGTTATCAATGGAATACGCACGGGAAGACGTACTTAAATCCATTGAAGAGAACCCCTCTGCTGCTTTTGGGCACCTGAACTTTTTGAAGAAATTGCACAACCCCCTTACCTCTGATGAGATTCTAGGCAAAGTTATCCAAATCGAGTCCATTATCGATCAATTTGCAAGTACTGTGCAGAAAAAACGCGAAAATGACGCCAGACTAGATGCCCAGAAACAGGCACATATCCTTCTGCTCGAGAAAGCCCGAGCTGCTCAACATGAAGTCGAACGTCTCACCAAAGAGGCGAAAGAAGGATCTTCTGAGATCAAAGCCTGTGATGATAACATTTCCTCCTGGGAGGCAACTATTACGAATTTGCTGTCTCAGGTCGATGATCTAAGGCAGAAAATTGTAACAGAGCAGGCCAAACGCAAGGAACTCCAGGAGAAGGCCGCTAACTCGATTCAGAAACTGGTTGCTGAAAAAGGGAGGGAAGGCCTGAAGGCCTTTAGCGCATCTCAAGCTGTAGCAGATGAGGCGAGAGTTATGGAGAGTGCTGACCAGGTCTTAACTAAAGAGATGGCCACCTTGAAGAAACTATATGAGGACTTGGTCATGCATTAGTAGAACTTATAATTTCTTTATTTCGAATTCTGTATTTCGATTCTACTTTTCGATGTAATATTGACACATGCCCTTTCGTGGCAATTTACTGTTATCGCCATTTTTATGTTTCCCGTATTTCTCTTATTCTATGCTTATTTTAACTTCGAGCAGTGTTGGTTTATATTTTTTCAAATACTTACCATTTATGCTCAAAGTACGTTTCTGAGGGGTTAGCTCCTCTAACTCATAAGCACCATTCGAATAGATCTGAATTATTTTAAACGGTCCTTCCCAATTTGGGGACCATTTGCCCAAGACTCGATCCTTACTATCTATGGGCAGGATAACCTTCCAAACTAAATCTCCAATATTAAAAGTTTTTGACTTTACTTTCTTATTATAAGCTTTAGCAACTCTTTCTTTTTGTTTAGTCAAAACTTCTAATGCTCTTAATCTCTCCTCATCTAAATCAACCAACTCATCTGACATCATTTTCCAATAATGGTCGATTGGAATGTCCATTTGTTTTTGTACCCTGGCTGATTGCAAATGTATTTCGACCGGAAGTACAGCATCATGCCCATAAGTCAGTCGAAATGGGGTAGTATTAGTTGATTCCTTAGGAGAATTTCTACATGCCCATAGAACTTGATCTAACGTTTTATTCCAATTTCTTGGCTTTTGGGCAATGTGTTTTTTAATCAAGTTAATTACAATCTTATTGGCTGCTTCGACCTGACCATTTGCTTGCGCGTAATATGGTGTTGAGGTTAATAATCGAAAGCCAGTTTCTTTGGCAAATTCTTGCATTTTTCGTCCAGTAAAAACTGAACCTTGATCAGTGGTAATTGTTTCAGGAATACCATACCTATAAATAATATGATTTTGAATGAAACTAATTACTGCTTCCTGATCAACATTTGGCAAAGGGACTGCTTCGATCCATTTTGTAAAATAATCGATACCAACTATAATATAACGCTGGTTCTTAGAAGAAGCAGGCTTGATTTCACCAATTAGGTCCAAAGCCCATCCTCTGAAAGGCCAAGGTTTGATTATGGAGTGTAACTCACTAGCAGGTACATGCTGTATCCCTGCATGCTTTTGGCATTCCTGACAGCCTTTAGCAAATTCTATGCAGTCTTTTAATATCGAAGGCCAATACAAACCTTGTCGAAATAGAAGCCATTTCATTTTATGACCTGCTTGATGCGAACCACAGGCCCCACTGTGAACATGGGAAACTGCCAAGTATGCTTCTGATTCACTTAGACATTTTAGCAACACTCCTTCTGCAGTCTTTTTAAACAAATCATTTCCCACAATCACGTAATTTAAAGCCCTATATTTAATCTTTCGAGCCACATTACCTATTGGATTTTCCAAATATTCAACAATGGACTTTCTCCAATCATTATCTAACATATTGTCAATGGCCAAAATTTGAATTTTTCCCTGGAGATCATCCATGCTTTCATCTTCATTATTTTGTGGTGTACTTGCCCCCACAAGTTTTGGCATTGGCAATTTAGTGCTTAATGGCTCTGGTAACACCAGTTTATCTTTTATTTCGATCAACTGAGTTAACTTTTCCTTCGACATTTTGTACCCTGAAGCTATTTGGGCTAAATCATTTGCTTCTTGGTTTTCTTGTCGAGGTATATGCTCAATGTTAATGTAATCGAAATGATTCAGAAGAGAACTTGCTATCACAAAATATTTTGCTAAGTGTTTATTAACACATTTGTATTCTTGTGTTAATTGCCTCAACACTAATTCTGAATCACCTCTTATGTTAACATTTCTTGCCCCCAGGCTAATTAAAATTTCAAGGCCTGTAATTAGAGCCTCATACTCAGCCTCATTATTAGAACAAAGCCCTTTGATTTTATATTTGAATTTAGTTGGAACTTTATTGGGGGATATTATTAAAACTCCAATTCCAGTTCCATGTTTGTGTTTCGAACCATCGAAATACAAAATCCAAGGCTCTGTATCCACATAGTCTTGCGGCATTTCGATCAATGAGTGATCTACAATAAAATCAGCCACAATTTGACCCTTAACAGATTTCAAAGGCTTGTACGTTAAAGAATATTCTGTTAATGCTAGAGCCTATTTTCCAATTCTACTGTGTAAAATAGGTTTTGACAACATGTGCTTAATAATATCATAATGAGAATACACATAAACATCAACAGGCTTTATATATTGCTTAAGTTTTGCACAAGAGAAATACAGACAAAGACAAAGTTTTTCTATGGCAGTATATCTAGTTTCTGCATCATTTAGTACACGACTAAGATAATAAATTGCATGTTCTATGCCATCATCATCTTCCTGAGCCAACATGCTACCAATGGTCTTGTCAGACGCAGCAATATACAACTTCATAGTCTTGTTTCGACTAGGAGGCATTAACACAGGAGGCTTGATCAGATATTCTTTAATTTCATCGAAAGCCTTTTGATGCTCTTCATTCCATTTGAATGGTTCATCTTTCTTGAGTCGAAGTAATGGCGAAAAAATTTGAGCTTTGCCACTTAGATTCGAAATGAATCGCCTCAAGAAGTTGATTTTTCCTAGCAAAGACTGAAGCTGTTTTTTGGTCGAAGGAGGCTTCGTCTCAAGAATAGCCTTTGTCTTATTTTGATTTATCTCAATGCCTTTTTTATGCACCACAAAACCAAGGAAATCTCCTGCACGCACACAAAAAGCACACTTTAATGGATTCATTTTTAATCCATGTTTCCTCATTCGTTCGAAAGATTGCCTAAGGTAATCCAAATGGCTATCTTCTGAGGAGGATTTGATGATTATATCATCAATATAAACTTGCATAAATGTATCAATAAAATCATGAAACATGGAATTCATGGCCCTTTGATAAGTGGCCCCAGCATTTTTCAACCCAAAGGGCATAACCACCCACTCATAAGTGCCTAAAGCACCTGGGCATCGAAACGCTGTTTTTGACACATCTTTTTCAGCAATAAATATTTGGTTATAACCAGAATAACCATCTAACATGCTTAAAAATTCGAAGCCAGCTGCTGAATCTACCAACATTTCCGCTACTGGCATAGGATATTCATCTTTAGGTGTGGCATTATTTAAATCCCTAAAATCTATGCATACTCTAAGAGTTCCATTCTTTTTAATGACAGGGACTATATTTGCTAACCATTCGACATACCTGGCAGATCTGATGAATTTACACCTCAGCAGCCTTTCGATCTCTTCCTTAATTTTGGACATGATTTCTGGTGCGAATCTTCTTGGTAGTTGTTTTACTGGTCTTTTTCCCTCCTTAATCGGTAATTTCATTTCGACCATTTCTCTGCTTAACCCAGGCATTTCGTGGTAATCCCAAGCAAAACAGTCTTTAAATTCTCTAAGAAGAAGCACCAACTTTTCTTTTAGACTTAAGGTGATATTGGCACTGATATAGGTTGGCCTTTTTATCGAGCCATCTCCAATGTCGATTTCCTCCAAAGGATCTTGAGCCTGCATCTTTGGCACCTCACTTATGGGATTTTTCTCAAAACCCAGCGGCTCATCATCATAAATACAATCCAGTCTTCGATCCTTTGTTTCTTTGTTTTCATGATCTTCGATCTTGGCTTCAACTGCCATATTTTGTTGAGATTCAGCCTCAAAGGCCGTATTTAGTCTATTTTCGGCCATATAAGCCGTAATTCTGGCCCATGCAGTGGCCTCAATCATATTAATCTTCATATATATTCCACCCAGTTGGTGGAATGACTCCATCTTCAGAGGGAACAGCATCAATTTCCTCCCTCTCCCATATAAACCCATAAGTAGGATGGAGTTTGACAGAGTGGATAACATTGTCACTTGATTCGACAACAGCCTCCTTGTCACCACAAGGTGCTATGTTAGCCAACTTTTTGTCAAAGGTTTGTGCAGTAACATTATCGACCTCTGACTTATAGAAGCTTTGATCCGCCTCTATATTTTCAACAATCCCATCCTCCCTCCAGATAATGAGTTTCTGGTGAAGGGTAGATGGCACAGCCCCAACTCCATGAATCCATTCCCTTCCTAATAGCAAGTTAAAATTAGCCTTAGACTGTATTACCAGGAATAGAGTTGGTCGAACTATACTGCCTACAGCAACATCTACTTGAATGGCTCCCAAAGAATAGCCAGTTTTACCTTCATAATTCGAAAGCACAATGTTGTGGGCAGATAGATCAGTGTCATGTTTCCCGATCTTGTGGAGCATAGATCGAGGCATTAAGTTAACAGCCGCTCCTCCATCTATGAGCACTTTGTTGATTCCAACATTCTCAACTTTTGCTCTGATGAAAAGAGGTTTGAGATGACTTTTCATCTGAAAATCTGGCTTTTCGAAATAAGCTAATTGCTCTTCCACACAGCCATTATTCATAACATAGTAACATACTGGCTTTGGGTCAGCCATATCAAAATGATCGAACTCGCTTTCGATCTCAGTAACTTCAGACTGGACATCATATTCAGATGGCAAGATAGATACCACACAAATGACATCAAAGTCTGGTTCAGAATCCAGTAGATCCTCATCCTCCATCTTATCTTCATCCACTGGAGGCAGGAGTCTCTCTTTTATTGGCCTCCTAGATACTTCTTTATACTGGCCCGTTTGCAGATTCTGTTGGGCCAATTTCTTCTGACGCTGGAACCTACGCCATTGGGTCCTCATCATAGGATTCTTTCCTCTGTAATTGTTCCTATAAGAGTACTTATTAGCCTCCTGTGGGCCAATTTGCTTCGTTCCACTCGAACCACCTACTTCCATGGCCCCTTTGTTGAACCTTATGAGTCCCTGGTGCATCCATTTTTCGACCGGAACTGAACCAGGAGGAGCGAAAGTATTCCTTCGACCAGACTTCTGATTAGTGTTCGACTGCACCATAACTCTTTTGCCTTTATCGAAACGTTGGTTCTGCATTGCCCCCTTGTTAACAACTTGGTATTTTTTGAAGCCCTCAGTAGCCTCCCTATCACATACTGCACTGCAGCGAGGACAGAGCATCACACTCTTGCTTTCGAGTTTGCATCTGTTCAAGAAATCAATTAAATCTTCCTCAGCATGAGGATACACAGCCTTCATTTGTTCGTTGTAATCCTCTTCAGATATGCCCTGCACTTGCACCTGAGACAACTCCATTGCTTCGACCATCATTATTTCTTGTGGTTCTGCATAGAGAGTTTCAGCAGCTTTGGATGTTTCAGCATTTGGCTGGGCAACCTTTGGTTTCTCACCAAATTTGAGCCTCCCTTCGTTGAGAGCCTTTTGAACCAAATCCCTGAAAAGAACACAACGTGAGGTTTTGTGGCCAAGGAAATTATGAAATTTACAATAACCCATTTTCTTCTGTTGTTCAATTGGGGGTACTTTCAAGCCCTTTGGAACAACAATTTGGTCATCTGTGACTAATAAATCAAATATTTCATCACATTTAGTTATGTCAAATGTATAAGTTTTAGACACAAATTTATCATTTTTAGGTTCAACAGGGTTTTTTCCATTGGAAGGTCTAAGAAGTTTACAAACATAAGGAGGTCCAGGTTTTAATTCTGCTAAATCAACCTCATTGTCTTCGATATCTTCATAAATAATATCGAACTCCTGGTCACTGTCATTGGTTTCGACATATGCAACCTTTTCCTTCTTGTGGAACTTAGAATTTCTAGCCTTTTCAGCCTTCAATCGTTCGAGTTGTCGAACTCTATCAGCCAATTGAGCCATATCCCTTAAATACTGGGTATCTAATTTCTTTCTAATCGAATAGTCTAGGCCACCAGCAGCCATTTCGACTAATTCATGTTCAGGGACTTGGGTGAAACACCTTGCCTTTAAGAGTCTGAATCTGTTCAAATAATCATCAATTGATTCAGGTGCCTTGCGTCGAACGCTGGCTAACTCTTTAAGGCTTATCTTAGACTGTCCCATATAAAATTGCTCATGGAAAATCCTCTCCAATTGGTTCCAATTATGTATGGAATGAGGAGAAAGGGTTGTAAACCATGTAAAAGCATTTTTAGTTAAGGAATTAGGGAAAAATTTCATTCTTAAATTTTCATTATTAGCCAAGTCCCCTGCCTCGACCAAATATCTAGCAATGTGTTCGACAGTGGACTCATTCGTCTCTCCCGCAAACTTAGTAAACTTAGGGATTTTCACACCCCTTGGTAATTCTGTCTGTAACACATATTCAGATAATGGGGACACAAAATTGGGCCTGTGTAAGCCCAAGTTCAAACCATTTTGTACTAGAATTGTTTCGACCATTTGGGCCAAGTTATTCTGCCTATCGAAACGGTTTTGTTGAACATTCCCTATTATCTCATCAGCATTTTGGTTTCTATTTACCAATATTATACCAGGGTTTGGTTCGACCTGTTGGGCTGGTGGCTCTATGCGAGCCAATGGTTGTGGTGCTTGAGCCATTTGCATCTCTGGATTGTTAGGCATCTGTATCTCTTGGACAGGCGCCTGTATTTGGATCTGTCGAATTGGTGGTTGCTGTATGGGTGGTGCCCCAAAAAAGTCAGCAATTCGACTTATTTGATTTGTTAACATTTGGTAACTGTCATTTGTATTTTGAATTAAGGGGTTAATAACAGTTCCTATTTGTTGTGTTAACATGTTAACCATATCATGGTTACTTTCATCCATTTGTTGTCTGAGTGACAAAACGGATGTATTGGTTAAATGTTGAGGAATTACCCTACCTTGATTGCCCGCTACAGATCCTGATGGAGAGGACATATTAAGATTCTCTATATTTGGTTGAGAGTTTTGCAACCCTGCCATCAAAGATGTAGGCATGCCATATAGAGGGTTTTGAGGCGGTCGAAAAGGACTTCCACTGGGATTCCCTAAACTAGGGTTATTCCATGGGGCAAAAGCAGACGCTGACGTGGTCGAACTTGCCAACGTCATGTTGGTCATGGGAGAAGTTACCCCTGTCTGATTCATAACCGTCGAAGCGGTCGAACTTATCGTGCCAACAGTTTGGTCAGGAATTGCTCCTATGCCAGAATTTATATTGGCATTACTAACAGATGTCTGCGTTGGTTGCCCCTCCATATTTGGAAGGTCATTGTTTCGATTACTTGGGGGTGGTCTAGCCATCCTTGTACGAGTTTTGAATTCTGTTAAGTGTGGAACAGATTTCCCACTTCTTAAATGCATACAAAATCAAAACAATTAAGAATGCAATAAACCAACTACACTAAACAAAACTTTAATAATTTAAAACCAAAACACACAATTGACCTGTCCCACCGGGCGTGCCAATTTGTTTACGCTGGGATTTGGTAAACAATCGCTAGTCTAAGTTAATTGCTTGCGAGATCAACGAGTGAATCTCAGGAGCATGTCATTTGTGTTTTTGTGTTTAAATGTAAAGCTTTGAATGTTCATCATTGCAACAAACATTTACTGGTTTGAGACTTACAGGAAGTAAAATTGTTTGACAGGATCGAAATGCTGGAAGTAAATTGACAAGGGAAAGGTAAATTGCAGAATTAAAAGGCTCAACGAGTTCATTCGATCGAATGAACCATTTAAAAAACAGAAATTATAAAGTGAAGCGGAAATTGCATTGCATTCGAAATGTAAAGTTTGCAGAAACTTAAAATGGTTCACAATCATACATTTTCCTTGCGTACTCGTTTCTCTCTGCGCTGGGTACTTTGAGTATATAAGGATTTTGTAGAAATGATTTGCGACCTCGAAATCTGACTAAAAAACTGCTATATATAGACATTCGAAAATAAACTGCCCTAACGGTCGAACACTATCCTAATGCCAAGTGTCCTGCTACGTACACCTTACATGCACATAACTGCTCCTTAGAACGGTTATCCACATTGCTCGAAGTCGAACTGATTTTTGTGAAGTTTTGTCAGAAATTGTGCTAAGTCCAGAAATCTTGCTGCCTTGACTTCGACTCGACCATACACCAGTTCGAATCGCCCAATGGTTCGAAGCCCTCTTTCTTGTCTTAGCCTTATACTTCATAAATACTTCTTTGATCCCGTGAATCCCTTTCAATAAACTCTTCTTTCTTTTCGATTCGAACAGGATCTGACAAGACTCTTGCTCTTTAATACGCTTCGAAATTCAAGACGACATCTAATGCGTATTTAGAGCATATTTTAGCTCATCAAAAATATGGGCTAACATGTCCCATGAGAATTTATATATTATTTGTGCCCTTCGTTATATTAACTTTGTCAAATGACTCAGTACTATTTGATAAGAGAATAAACTATTGGTGTTTAACAGAATTTAGAATGGAAAACCATGAGCAAGCAGATGCTCCCATTCTTCTACTTCTGCATGGTTTTATGTTGGTTAGCCTGTTATCAGAAAATTGAGAGGAGATCAAGTTATTCCTACTTGGTGAGGCCAAACATGATAGAGTTTAAATTATAGAAAAGGAGTACCATAGAAGACATTCATTATATTGATTAAAATTGATAAAAGATACATTGACAGGTAGGTAAGTGCTCTATATTACTCTTTAACACCTGTAGTATTCATTTTATTTTTTGTTACGGTTCATCAAAGTCTGCTTTGTACAATTTAATCGCATGTAAAGAGAATTAGGAATGTGAACAGAGGAGTGCATTGCTTTGGAGGCTTATGGAAAGCTCTACACATCTGTGGCATAATGCGTTTGTTTTTATGAGATGTGTGGTACTTCAATTACCTGTGTTCTGCACATGTTCTTGTGAGCAAATTGCACTCCAAAGGGTCATTATTGATCATTGATCAATTTATGTGCATCTCATCTATATTTCTTTTAAATAACAAGTGTTTCACATTACACAATTTAGATTTCTTATAAACCGTCTTTATTTTCTGCTAACCATTGTATATTATGTTTTTCTCCTCGCTGATATGATCTATCTAAAGATTAATTTGCTTATCAGGTTATGGTGTTCTTTGACACCTAAATAACCTTTTTAATACTTATAAGTTGGGGAATTATCTTCGAATACTATTGTTATATCCTCCTACAAATCACAAGCGTTTAGTTTTTTAAACTTGGCTTGATTCCAGTTCCTGAGGCTCTTGTTCTTGCATCAAACACTTCATGTGCAACCATTTATTTGTTAAATAAAAATAAAAGGAGGTCTTGTTCTTACATCAAACACTTCACGTGCACCCATTTATTTGTTAAAAGGAAAATGATGTATGACATCTCTGCTAATTGACATGTGCAACCATATATTTTAATATAAAAAACCACAATAAATGCTAATACTGTTATTGTTACATTGAAACAAACCTAGAGTAGGATAACAGTGGCATTCTTCACTAAAAAATCATAGAATAATTCACTCTGTTCACTTTGTCAGTAACGCATGGCTCCGTATTTATAACACAGATACACCGTTTCATTTTACTCGATGTGGGCTTTGGTTATGAAAGATTCGCTAACACAACCGGTTCTTCTTGAGAAATCTCCATTTCTACACAGAAATTTTCTTGTTTCTTGAATCCTGCACTGACAGGATGTAAAATTTCAACTAACAGATTTTTTACGTGTTCTACATTCAACATTATTTTTAGTTTGTAGTTTTTACATAACTATAGTGTGATGAGGAAAGTTATCAAATATCAAAGATATTATTTCTGAACTCTAATATTTTGGGAGTGTGGAATGACTGCAATTATTTCTTTACCTTGGTAAAATATAACATATTCCTTGAAACCAATACACTTATATAGTCATCTGAGCTTTGATTATACTCAGTTTAAGCTTGATCTCTGTGTTCAATGTAATAATTTATTAAAACCTGTATTATGATTGGTGGATATCTGCATTTTGATAATTATAATTGACATTAGTTTTTTTTTTCTATTGGAAGCTTTCTTATTTTGCATTACTTTGGATGAAACTAATGAACCATACATTAACTATGGCAAGGCTCTTGGAGGTATACCCATAGTCAAATTTTATATGTTAAGCCAGTGTCTCAGTCTGAAAAAAGAAACTGTATGATTACACATTATCCATGATAACATTTCAAATGTTGTTATGCAGCAGAAGTAATCATTTGCATAAAGAAAATACCTTCTGAAAATAATCCAATTCTATGGGAGTTAAAATTTGTAAAGATGAGATGTCCAAAACATGAATTGACAAGCACAAGTGTGCAACTGACATTTTTTTTTTTTACCTCATCTGACTTGTTTGGTTCCAATTACTTACAATGGGAATTCTGGTAAGTATCAAAGATGGGGCCATGGACATGAATGACAACTGTTGATTACAATTAAATATCGCAAAAAAAAAAACACAAAATTTTTAAGTTAAATTTGCAGGGTCCTCTTTTGAAGACCCTGTTACAAAAACCGGCGTATGGCGCTCATAAGTTACGGAGAGAGATGTTGAGGATGAATTCCAAGGTTTTGAACTTATAGAGAGGTAACAGAACAAAAGCATTATTTGATAATTTTGCATGTTTAGAAAAAAATATATTATTCACAAATTTAAAGAAAGAACGAGAACCTGGTACATGTTACAGTCTGTGCGCTAATAACAATACTTCATTTCAAAACTCTACATTGAACAAAGTCCATTTAAAAAGGAAAGTTAAAACTTTGTACAATATGATAGTGATAAACACTTTTTACATACACCATAACTTAACAATTTACGTAATCCTGTAAGTTGCTCAAAAGGAGACAAAATAAATGAACGAAAAACAAAAGAGAAATGTCATAAACCATCACCACAACCTCTAGAAGCAACAAACTCAACCAACAAAGAACAAGTTCAAATTTAGGGAACCAATATTTCCACCCACATTCAAAAGAACTGAAAAAGTCCAAAAAAGGTTTTCTATTCTCTTTCCTTAATTCAGCAATAGAATCTGGCACAGACAGATAGAAAAGGACCTCTTCGTTGGTGGGGTTGCAGACTTTGTTAGTTTAAGTTCCTGAATCAGAGATAAATGATTAAGGAAACGAGTATCATAAATATTAAAGTCCTTGATGATTTCAAGTACAAACAGAATTCAAGTTTAAGATTGCAGGGTCATCTATCTAAAAACCCTTATTCAAAAATTGGCTTATGCCGCTTAAAGTGACAAGCACACAATATTCTTTAGTAAAAGGCAAAAGAATAGAATAGTTCCTCTGTACTTATCACACGGCTCCGTAGTCTAAACCAGTTGCAGTCCTTTGTTTTATAGTATAAACAGTTTATTTCCACAGTACATCACTCGATATGGTCTTCAGTCATGTCCACTTCCACATAATATGTTTCAGTTCTTGCTAATTGTTAAATGCAACAGAGAAATCTAGCAGACTGAGCAAGAAAGGACCATTCTGAATGTCCTCAAGAAGCTTGAAACTTGACCTGTTAGTTACTTCCATGGTGGGTTGCACTGTTGCAAGTTTTGTTGGTTCCCAATCCTGAGGCTCTTGTTGTTCTTGCGTCACGCACGGTCATGTGCAAACCTTGATTATCTCAGTTCAGCACAAGGTTTTAAAAAACGATCCATGACTGAGATTTAGGCCACAATATCAAGGTTTTTTAACTATCCACAATCACGATTTGAACTACATCTGCCGCATTTGTCCTTGATTTGCTGCGACATCAACAAACGCAACGAAACCGCAAACCCGACCATAACCGATATTTAAAACCTTGGTTCAGCATATGTGATGAGAATCCTAAAACTGTCCAAATACAGAGACCTATGACTAGGAGTAGGACCAAACAATCAGTGGATACCCCCCAACAAATAGTAGCAGACATACTTAACAAGGCCCAAGTGAAGAAGGATGAAGGCCTAAAGGCAGAGGCACTATTAAGAATATTAATTGTTGCTGAAGACCCAGACTAATTTGAAGGCTCATACCAAATATGTTCTTTTTTTATTTATAATTTTTTCGTTTTAATTTTGGCCCAAACTGTTTTAAAGGTCCATGTTTATTTCTATCCTTTTGATACTCTATATGTATGGATTTCGTTTTCAATAGAGAGAACTTTTGGCATTTGATAAAATTTGATAAGAGCTTCTCTCTGGGTTTCTTGTTGAACCAATCTCAGACTTATCTACCCTGACTTATCTTCCCTCTCTGGAGGTGGCGTCATCCAAAACTTTGTAACCTATATCAAGCGATCCGCTCCTAGTAAGGATCACATCATGTGGTATCAGAGCTTCGGCTCTTGTTACAGGTTCTATCCTATCCAATCTTTATTTTTTTCCTTTGTCATTTGTGTCTCAGTTTCGTGTTTACGTCTTGTTTGCATCCTTGTTGCATTCTTGTTTGCATCTTGTTGCGTTCTTGTTTGCGTTCTTATTTTTGTTCTAGTTATTGTTTTTGTTTTTTTCAAATTCAATGTAAAAAAAAACAAAAATTATGTTTCAAATTTTGTTTGGGGACAATTTGGCTTACGAGAGAACTTTGGGGGTTTAGGGTTTAGTAGGCCATTGAATTTCTCATATTTGTTTGTTCGAGTATTGAACGAATTGCCCAATTAGCTATTGAATTTGGACCAGTGGAATTGATTGAGTGAATAATAGTCTATTATCCTAGACGAATTTTGAAAAAGAAAGCAAAAAAAAAAAAAAAAGCTGCAAAAAGTTTGAAAAAAAAAAAGTGGGTGTTTGAATCTTTGAACACGAATTTGAGGAAGTTAGAGGCATTTTATTTTGGCAAAAATCTGTTATCCAAGTTTGTTATCCAATATGTTAGTTTGTGATCCTAGTTTGTTATACAATCTGTTAGTCTGTTATCCTAGTTTGTTATCCAATCTGTTAATTTGTTATTCTAGTTTGTTATCAAATCTGTTAGTTTGTTATCCAATCTGTTATTCCATAATTATGTTGTCTTTCCTGTTCTATTACCTTTGTGCATCCAATTTGATCCATCTAGGAACTTACAAGGGAGTGAATGGTAAAAGGCAAGAGTGACAAAAAAACATCATACAAAAGCCTATATTGAGAGCATCAAACACGAGTGAACTATCATTAAAGATAGAAACACGTGAGTAGAGTGTGGTGAGGTCATGTGATCTTTGTTTAAATTATTGCATAATTGTTTGTTCCTTAATCATGGCAGGAGCTAGTGACGGTGGTGGTGAATATCATCAACTGGACGGATCTCAGTGCTTATTATTGGACGTAATGACTACACAAATGCAACATTTGTTGAACCGTAACAATGAAGAGCTCTACAGACGAATAGAAGGACTAGAGCACCAAATGAATCCAAATGTTGGGAGACCTTATGGTGGGAACAGAAGGTCCAATGATGGACCGAACTGAATGGAGGGGCAGAACAGAATTAAGGGAGTAAAACTTAATGCACCCCCTTTCAAAGGCAGAAGTGACCCAGACGCCTACCTTGACTGGGAGATGAAGATTCAACATGTATTCTCTTACAATGATTATATTGAAGAGCAGAAGGTGAAGTTTGCAGCAGTTGAATTCTCAGACTATACCCTTGTTTGGTGGAATAAAAATCAAAGAAAGATGATGAGAGAGGAGGGGCGAGAGATAGATACATTAACTGAGATGAGAAGGGTTATGCGAAAGAGGTATGTTCCAACTAGCTACAACAGAACCATGCGACAGAAACTCCAGAGGTTGTCCCAGGGAAGTTTGACTATGGAGGAGTACTACAAGGAGATGACACTAGTAAGGGCCAACATTGAAGAGGACACTGAGGATACAATGGCTAGTTTTTTGAGTGGACTAAATCCTGACATTAGAGATGTTGTTGAATTATAGGAGTAGGTGGAATTAGATGACTTGTTGCATAAGGCAGTCCGGGTTGAACAACAGTTGAAGAGGAAAATTGCAGCAACAAGGAACTCATCCAACAATTTCAACCAGAACTTGACCAACAGATCCAAGAAAAAGGGAGGCAACATGTCCAGTTCACATGGAAAGTCACAGTGTCCAGTGCTGAAATCAAGCATAATTCTGCTTCATCATCCAACACTAGTACGAGAAACATAAAATGCTTCAAATGCTAAGGTAGAGGACATAGTGCTTCTGACTGTCCAACTAGGAGGACCATGATCATGAAGGCAGATGGAGCAATCACCAGTGAATCTGAAATCAGTGAAGAAGAAGAAGAAGAAGAAGAAGAAGAAGAAGAAGAAGAATAAGAAGTGGAAGAAGAGCTTGAGGAGAAAGCTATGCAGGGTGATATGCTAATGGTGAGAAGGCTCTTAGGAAGTCAGATGCAGCCACAAGATGACACCCAAAGAGAAAATATTTTCCACACCAGATGTACGATTAATGGTAAACTTTGCTCTTTAATTGTTGATGGAGGAAGTTATACCAATGTTGCAAGTTCCAGGTTAGTGTCCAAACTTAATTTGGATACTAAGCCTCATCCTAGGCCATACAGACTTCAGTGGCTTAGTGATGATAGGGTGTTGTGTGATGTGGTTCCAATGGAGGCAACTCATATACTGTTAGGAAGACCATGGTAGTATGACACCAAAGCAGTGCAAGATGACTTCACCAACAATATTTCTTTCCAGCACCATGACCGGAAGATTATTCTTAAACCTCTATCCCCTAGAGAAGTGTGTGATGACCAAATTAGAATGAGAGAAAAGAGAGAACAAGAGAAAGAAAAGAGTGAGGTACCAAATAGGAATAGGAAAAAGAAGAGTGATTCACCTGAGAGAAAGAGTGATACACATGAGAGAAAATTTAATTGTGTAGCAAAGGCGACTGAAGTGAGGAAAGTGTTACTTGCTCGTGAGTCGCTCTATCTATTGTACTGCAAAGACAGTAGAGTTTCTGTTGATAATTCTAATGAGTTAACGATTTCTGCTTCTCCTAGTGTTGAACTCTTATTGCAGGAATTTAAAGATGTCTTTCCCAAGGAGACTTCTTATGGACTACCACCTTCAAGAGGCATAGAACATCAAATTGACCTCCTTCCAGGAGTTTCATTGCCTAACAGGTCAACTTACAAAAGCAATCCCCAAGAGACTCAACATAAGGATGCACAGGCTAAAGTTGAGTATATGAAAAGATTGCATAAGCAGGTGAAGGTTCAAATTGCAAAGAAGAATGAAAGTTATGTCAAGCAAGCCAACAAGAACAGGAAGGAAGTGGTACTTGAATCAAATGATTGGGTTTGGATACACATGAGGAAGGAAAGGTTCCCTAAATAAAGGAAGTCCAAACTTCAACCTAGAGGAGACGGACATTTCCAAGCACTAGAGAGGATCAATGACAATGCTTACAAGATCGACATTCCAGGTGATGATTCTGAACATTTGAGGATAAATGCTTTCCAAGAAGGAGGAAATGATGAGAATCCTAAATCTGTCCAAATACAGGGACCTATGACCAAGAGTAGGACCAAACAGTTAGTGGATACCCTCCAACAAATGATAGCAGACAAACTTAACAAGGCCCAAGTGAAGAAGGATGAAGGCCTAGAGACAGAGACACTACTAAGAATATTAATTGTTCCTGAAGGCCCGGACTAATTTGAAGGCACATGCCAAACATGTTCTTTTTTTATTTATAATTTTTTTGTTATAATTTTGGCCCAAACTGTTTTAAAGGCTCATGTCTATTTTTGTCTTTTCGTTCAGATACTCTATATGTATGGATTTCATTTTCAATAGAGAGGACTGTTGGCATTTGATAAAATTTGGTGAGAGCTTCTCTCTGGATTTCTTGTTGAACCAATCTCAGACATATTAAGATAATCCTTGTGGCGTCTATCCTGACTTATCTTTCTTCTCTGGAAGTAGCGTCATCCAAAATATTGTAACCTATATCAAGTGATTCGTTCCTAATAAGGATCACATCAATATGCATAATAATAGGGTCCTCTCTTCATGAAGAAAATAAATCTAACTACAGAGCTAAGCCTCACAGGGAAAGGGCGGTCTGAATTGAAATTGTGGTTAAGGATCAAAGATATGGGGGTCATTAATGAAACTTTTGATTCAAAAGTGAAGTGAGGCCCATGAAGGCAGAAGTGGGAAGTAGTGAAAAATGTGGTTGAAGGAAAAACAATAATAATAATATAACATTAATAGGTGTGTTTTGAAGGAAAAACAATAATAATAATATAACATTAATAGGTGTGTTTTGAAGGAAAAACAATAATAATAATATAACATTAATAGGTGTGGTAACACAGGTTTATATCATATTCTGGTTCCTAACAGCAAACAACATGAATGGAACTATTAATAGTTCTAGGAAATGAACCATTTATTTAAATATGCAAAACTTAAACTGAAGTTGTAGGGTCCTCAAAAGAAGACCCTTTTACAAAAATTGGCGTATGCTGCTTCTAGTAACAAGTACACGGTATTCTTTAGTAAAAGGCGAAAGAATAGTTCGCTCTGTACTTATCACACAGCTCCGTAATTAAATGAATTGAAGCTGTTTTATTTTATAGTGTAAGCGGTTTACTTCAACATAGCATATTACTCGATGTGGGCTTTGGTGATGTTATTTTACTTGCTGGGACAGAATGTACCCAACTGTGTCAGATTTTTGGCTTGAGGAAAATTAACAAGCATCAAAGATGTTATGTTAATAATGTTATAACTCTCTAATACCCTTGGTTTCAACTTTTTGGGAGTGTGGACTGACTGACTGTCATTAGTCATTTACCTTAGTAAAATAAGACAATATTTCCTAAAACAGTACACTAATAGTCATCTGAGCTTTGATTATACTCAGTTTAAGCTTGATCTATCTGTTTACTATAATATTTTATTAATACTTGTACTATGATGGGTAGATATCTACATTCTGGTAATTATAATTCACATGACCTTTTGTTTCTACTTGTAAGTGCCTAAGTGGTAACAGTATGCACCAAATAATGAAATATTATTAGGATCCTCTTGTAATGATAATCGTGTTAGTCCTTCCTGTAGTTTGTATGAAAACTCAGGTAAACAGAATTAATAAAATATGATTTCTAATTTTCATTTATTTAATCCCTCTGGCTTTCAGGCCAAGTTTATTTCCTCCTGTTGTGACGCCTTTGGTCCTTGATTAAATTCCAGGCCATGGTTTTCACCTTGACTCAATCAATTGCTCATATGATCAACTGGAACAGTTTGAACATAATGCTAGGCTTTTAGGTTCTGCATTATCATTCAACAAAGGGCAGATAGGTTGCGAGATACTGACTGCACTTACCAACCAAATTCCTAGAATATTGCAAAGTCTAAATTATTTTAGTAATTGATTGATACAAAGCAAGCTCAATATGAAAGATGTTATCCTCAATGCTGAATTGGTTCCTTGAAATGCCACTCAGCAAAATGAGCATACCGAGTGCCTCAACTTTTCATTTTTTGCTTTCTGTTTGACAAATTGAAAACCATGGCAAGAGAATATGTACACAGATTGTAATGTCTTCGTGGGATGTGAGGAATCTAAAGTGAGAAACCAACTTAAGGTAGGTAATTGATTGTGTGATAGAATATCTAGATTCAAATTGCTGTCAGTATTATAAACAGAGTAGTCAAGGCATGGTTTGCATGGAAAAAAGCTGCATTATGCATGAAAGCTAAGATTTTGGTTCAAGAAGCCAAGAGTTAGATTGAGAAGTAGCCATGTATAGACAAGATTGGTAAAGGACGAAATAATGGATTGTGAGATGAGCAACCCCTTGAGGAAAAGGACTTAATTTAATATTGAAGCATTTGAGACTGATGTTTATATACATGGGAGATGTACTCCAAATTTTGGTAGGTGAAATTTGTTGAAGTCCTTGTTGATTCCAGGAAAGGGCACCATTTGAATTTGTTTACTTCTTGCTACTGAAATTCCTCTAAACTAGTCATGCAACATATTACTAGTAATTTTTCTTTTTTCTTTTTTTGTTTCTGATCCATGAACAACGGTATACATTGTTGTACAAATAGATCGATGGTATTTCTAATTGGGTCTCTCTGGATCTTTTGCATAACTGGATAGATAGCATCCAAGGATGATAGTATTTATTATTTTCTGTATGTGTTGCCTAAAACTCACCAATATTATTCAGTTCTTGGATCATTAACCTAAGCTGATGATTAGAAAGTTGAAAACTGTTTTATTTCTATGTATTCATTAAACAAATGAAGCAAATATTGAAGATCAAAACAAACAAATGAAACAACTGGCATTAGCCATATCTTAAGCACACCAGAAACAGAAATTTTCATATCTTAAACTTGGTAATTAAAAGACTACTAGTATAATGTGGGTATAGTTGAATGGGATAGTCCACTTCAGGTTAAACATTAGTCACCAGACATAGATCTATTTTGAATCTTTGATGAACAAAGTCCATTCTAAGAGGAAAGGGTAAAATAAAACTATGCATCTCCTATAGTGTTATAGTGAGAAACACTTTTACGTACACCATAAAAATTTACAATTTTACATCATTCTGTAAGTTCCTCAAAAGGAGACAAAAAAAAAAACAGAATGAATGGAAACCAAAAGAGAAATTGCACAACCATCACCACAGCCTCTCAAAGCCAACAAACTCCACCAATAAAGAACAAGTCCAAATTCAAGGAATCAATATTTCCACAACACCCACATTCAAAACTGTCTGTGGTGCCCGGAAATTGTTCTCCCCATCACCTTGTTACTCCTTCCTCCTCCTCTACCTTCACCATTGATGGCAATGGCAGTAGCAGAAGAAAAACTCTTAAGCTCATCAATGCAAGCATAGCTCTTCCTTGCCATCACACCACCACCACCACCCTTCTTCTTCTCCCCTCCACTCACTGACTTGCTCCCTCTTGAACTCAACACCACCCCATTTCCACTCTTGCTTGGTGGTGTCATTGAAGGCAAGTTGTTCACTGGTTTCTTATTCTCTTTCCTTAACGCGGAAGAGAAATCCGGCACAGACTGAGCAATGGAAAAGGACCCTTTTGAGTGTCCCCCACAAGCTTGAAACTTGACCTGTTTCTTCCTTGGTGGGGTTGCAGGTTTTGCCCTTGGTTCCAATTCATGAGCCTTTTGTTGTTGTTGTTGTTGCTCTTGCATCAAACACCTCATGTGCAACCTTGATTCTCTCAGTTCAGCATATGCAGTGTAGTTTGGTCCTCTCTCCAAGATGAAGCTGTCTGCAGAGGTGAGCCTCAGAGGGAAAGGGTTGTCTGAATTGGAATTCTGGTTAAGGATCATTGATATGGGGTCAAGGGCATGCAAGAGAGGCTCAATAGTGAGGTTTGGTTGATGAGTTTGTGGCAATGACATGTTACTGTTTGTGTTTGTGTCAGCCATGATTGATGGGAAGAAGAATATTGGAAGAATTTGAAGGTTTTGGCACAGTCTTTTCTCTTTTGTATCTATGGCTGATTGAGTAATCAACAGTTTATTATTGTACACCTTCTTCTTGAAATTCTTTTGCTTAATTTTCTTCTATGTAGAATTTGATAAAGTGAAAAGGATTTAATTTTGCAACGGTCTAAATATTAGGTGGATGTGGGTAAGAGAAAAAGCCACTTTTACTTTATTGTTTTGTTAAGCCTAATGATGGGTTTTACTAACGTTCAAGTTGAGGTTGGATATGGTTGAAGAATCTAAAGTCTTTGTGCATTTAGGATATTCTATATTAACCGAATAATTAATTGGTTATCGAAATGTATGTGAAGTAAGAAAAAAAAAGTGGGATTTGTTTTAAATTGTATTGTATAATAATATTATATTAAGTTATATGGGTTGGGCTTTTAATCATTATTAGGGGATAAATTTTTCTTAATTTATCAAATGAGGTAATTTTTGAATTATTTATCAAATAAGAGGAAGTTGTATGGATGGTTACGACTTTTTAGAGATTTCTATTTTTTTTAATGAAATCGTATCAATCATCACAACTTTTGCCATTTTTATTTTTATGGGGTTAGTGTTGCATTATTGCGCAGTGGTGCACCATATGTTTGCATTTTGAGTAAGGTATTTATGTTTGATTTTCTTGCTTTATCATCGTAGACGGCCATTGTGGGCTGTGCAAATGGCTGAATCCTAGGGAATGTGCATGTCTTTGAGTTATTATATGATTGATATTGAGGATTGATAGAAACACATTCTGACAAAAATCCACTTATTAATTAAAAATTATGAATCAAAAGAAAAATTCATTAATTAAGATATGAGACTCACCTGATGATTTTCAAAATTTTCAACCTATGAGAGATAATATATTGAACAAAATGTGTTAAGTGTATTTTTATCATTTCTCTACCAGTATGAGTATTGTATCAATTGAGATTCTTAGTCTATGAAATTTTTTATTGTATACCATTGAATGTCTCAGCTATATATATACATCATTAGTATAGTATGTTATTTCAATTATCTTTTTCAATATTATATAAAGTTGATGTGCTATAAAAGAATCTTTCATCAATTAAATAGGTGGTTCTCTTAAATTTTCATATTAAATGTAGAAGAATTTGTTGAGAGCTAGTGCGAATGTGCGATAGCCTTTTTACATCTAATTTCTGATTTGATTCTTGGAATACAAGTAATTTTGGATTGATTTATATGCTGGTGTTTAACTTAAGCAGTTAAGCCTTTATATTATCACAAGAATGGGATACCTAATCCCCATTTTTTTTTTTTTTTGTGAATACCTAATTGTAATCTCCAATATAAGCTATATGTTATCATGCAGACAAAATATACCGAAACAAAAATTAGGACTTGGAGAAAAGTTTATCAAATTAACGAAAAATATCTAAACAAGAATAAGTAACGCTTGTATTATCCTAACAACAGCTACTGCATACATTTTTTTTTAGCTTATTTTCATAAGTTACGATAATATGCTCAAAATAATTTTATACTAGTTTTGAAAGTTGTATTGTAAGCTCTTTTGTACGTTGTCAAAAAATTTCATAATGTTTTTTTGAAGATAAGTCCAAGTAAATTAAAATAAATTCATCTACAATTTTCTTCGCTAAAAATATAATTTAGTTTTAATAGAAGATTAATTAATTAAATGAATTATGACAGCAAACTTAAGTTTATAAAAAATATAATGTTAAATTTTTAAAATGGGCCTTATAATCACGACACGACGGAGCGGGAAAAAAAAACTCAAGACAAATAAGTTTATAAAAAAGTAGAGATGTAATAGTTGATAGTTTATTTATTAAAAAAGATAAAAGCTCATTTAAACCAAAGTAATTATTTTTTAATTGAATGTTTTGATTTTAGAAAAGAGTTTAAGAACATCAATTTTTTAAGTGCAGGGATTGAGAGTAGCTCGAAAGCAGTTGCGGAACTTGACTAATTTTGAGGGGGGTAATATATTCAAAAAGAAGAAAATAACAAAGTTACTAAAAATTGTTTTCTATTCAGTGGGTATAGTTCAGTTAAAATAGGTTGAATTTGTGGGTTAATTTCCACAAAAAAAAAACATCTTGGAAAGTAGAAACGATTTCGGGCAGTGGGATAACAAAGAGAAACAATAAAAATTAGAAAACTAGAATTGCAAATTGTTTCTCTTGTTGGTTGGTTTGAATGGTTTTCCCTATTGGGAGAGTCGACCCAAGGGCGTGGTTGGTAGTTATATAAGGGTGTTGTTAGGTGCACTCAGCACTTAAGGATCAAAGATTGAAATATTTTTTATCCGTTGATCCGTAAGTCTTTTATGGACTAAGTTGATCCGTATGTGCTTAATATCAACATAAGGATCAACTTTACCGATCAAGTTGATCCGTATAATTTACGGATCATCCTCACACACTCCTATCACAAATATGAAGAAAGCACAGGTACAGTTTTGACATTTTAAAAAATGCTGGGTGCACCTAGCAACACCCTTATATAATTGTTTAAGCTCAAAGATGATCCTAGAAACTGTGTTCTTCGCTGCTTATGTTCAGCTTGTTATGGGTTTCACTTCTTTTCAGAAATCTTACTGAGATGAAGAGATAACAAATTGCCCCTGTGGCGTTGTTCTTCAAACTGAAAGGTGTGGCCTTTGTGGATGCAGAAATACATTTTATGGACATGCAATTTACTGGTTTTTTTTTTAATTTTTGTTCATGTAATTTTCTTTTTTATTTTTGTTCTTGTAAAATATGTGTTTTTTTTTTCATTTTAAAAAAATTTTAGATAGTGTTTTAGATAATAAACAAATACTTTTAACATATAAAAAAAATGATATCTAAAATGTTTTAAAAATGAAAAAAATAAAAATAATACATGTTGCAAAAAGACTAAAACTTAAAAAAATTATAGGGACAAAAAAAATTAAATGACATCAATAAAAAAAATATTCAAGTCTTATTTTTTTTAGTGGAAAAAAATAACTTTGTCAAAAGGGTGTATTATATAAAGGTAGAAACTAGATGAATCTTATGGTATTAAAGAGTGGTGCATCATGAATCACTTGTGAAAGTGGTGCTTGTTATACTCAGTCATCTTTTAGCCTTAATTGCTTTGTACATTGATCGAGAAATTAAGGGGGCTGAAATGTGCGAATAGGTATTCAATCGATTTTTATTTTGAGATTTTCGTTCTTTGTTGGATTTGAATTGAAATGTCATATTTGTTCTTTTTTATTCTTCTTATTTTGTTCTAATTGATTTCGATTTTGTTTTAATTGATTTTGAAATAAATATTGATGATTTTTTAGACATCATCAATTATTTTTTGAAATATTTAACAAACATATTAAACTCATCGGTCACCTACATCACTTAAGTATTTATTAGGAATAAAAACTTATTTTAATCAACTAAAAATTAACTATTCACAAAACTAAGAGAAAGTGAGTTAAACATCACTCTAAATAAGGTTAAAAGTGAGAAAATTACCTCAAAGTTTCCTTCAACAATTAAGTGTATTATGTAATTATCAATTTCACACCAATAACATGATTAAAAAATAATAATTATAAATTATATTTTTAAAGGAAAATCATATAATTTATTACTAGTATCCATATGTGAAGTTTCAATCTTTTGATATAAATATCTATTATGTGATTTAAATATACAGGAGATATAATTTTGCTATAAAAAATTTCACAACTTAAATCGAGATCACTTGTACCCAAACAACACCATGCAACACTCTTATAGGAAATATATCAACTTCATAGCTCAAGTGAATATTACTTGTACTTAGAAATAACTATTATGATATACGCCTAGACTATGCGTCGGCCCATTACTAAAGAAGGCATAAAATCACTCTATAGATCAGACACATGAGGCCAAAGGTCCAAAAGGCCAATAAAAAGGATTTCTTGCCCCCACCAATCACTTAATTTTACTCTCACTCACTTCAAAATAACAAATTCACATTCAAAGATGATTCTTGAGGGAATTCACTCCCAACTTTCTCATAGCACCAGGCACTACTACATTTTGATTAATTTACGACGCAGTAACAACGTCAGTGCCTGTAAAAACGTCGTTGAACGATTGCGGTGGCAATTTTGTAATTTTTTATTTTGTACAACAATGTTTCATTGCTACACCGTCTTAGTTAACTGGGCAAGAGGTATTTTTGCAAATATGAATCACTCTTCTAAGACGATGTATATGTAAACACCATCGTAGATATCGTGTCATACAAAGACGGGTTTACCTATACACCGTTGTTAACATTAGGGAATATAATTCAAATGTGTGCTCATTCCTCGAAAACCCTCTCTCTCTTCTTCTTCAGTTGCCTCGCAAAGGAACCCGTGCACCACCGTGACTTCCACAGAGGAACCCTAGTACGCGCAAATGAACCATTGTGAATGGCTCATGCCCTAGGTTGTCGCATACCCCTGAGCTCCGCGTGGCGTGGTTCTGAGTTTTGAACCACCGTGAACGGCTCGTTCCCTTTAGTTGTCGCGACCTGCAAGTGGTTGCCAAGGTAAGCTTTCATGTCTTTTTCTTTGGTTATTTGGTGTTGAAGAAGTAGTTTGTTAATGGTTGACTTAACTTTAGGATGTTATAATTGTTTGTGGTATTTTTGAATGGCCCTCCGAAAGTGTTGCATGTTTGAAAATTTCTCGCAAATGAATGTATGAAAAATAAGTTAACATGATAAGGGTTAGGACTTTTATTGTTAGCATTTTAAGTTGTTGTGCATTTCTGGATGAAGTGGAGCATTTTAATTTGGTGGTGTTTTTGGATGAGGAATAAATTCTTGTCTATTGAGTGGGCGTTTTGCAATAGTTGGGTCAGAGGTTGAAGCATTTCCCTTGCTTGGTGGCGATGGTATTGAAGGCCAAAGACCACTTTGGATAGTAAATATTTTTAAAGCTTCGCCTTCCATGGACACTACACTTAAAGTCTTAACCCTATAAGTTGTAATTGTCTGTTATTGTTCTTAGATATGTTATGAAAAACCAGGCTCGGATAAGCCACAATTTATAGACATTTCCATTAGTGAAAGTAGCTACCTATCCAAAGGCATGTGATCCTGTTTCTGCACCTTATATTTGCCTATTCTTTTGACTCGAAGTTACCATTTCTTAGATGTGCACTCTATAATTTCACCATGTCTACTTTGAAATGTTGTAGGCTTAATTGATTATGCATCTGTTAAGCTCATGCATGTGCTTTGACTATTTATGGCACCTGTAATTAACATGTTTCTTTATGACATTGCTTATGAAGATTTACCTTGTTTGCAGTTGCAAAGGTTGAAATTATTTGGTAGTTAGGGAGCTGGGGTTTTCCAAATCACTAACATAAATATGATCCTCACAAGCTAGTGGTAGTTAGGGGCTTGGTAGTTAGAGACAGAGCCAAGTCTCTGCCATTCAACATGGAAGTTTGTTGCACCATGTTATATGATGAACAACTAAGCCAATGGGTTTTGTGTTGTTCTCAACTCTTAGTGGTAGTGCTATCACCAAAGGAAATCATATGGACTATATGGGCAAAATATTTGTGTTGAACTTCAAGGGAAAGTGTTAGGTAGCTTTTGAGTATCACGCATTCAGTCATAGGTGTGTCGCATACTTTTGTAATGATAATATTAACTTTTAAAAATCAAATATCTTCCTCAACATGCGGATAATTTAGCATCAGACAATCAATTTGGACAGTTCACATCAAATATTTTCTTAGTTTTTTACCCTTTACCAATTTCTCTCTTTTTCAGCCTCTAAAGGAAAACTGGGAAAATAATATGGAGATTAGTGGACTTTCTGAATAAATGTTAACAATTAATGATTAGGATGGGACATATGTTACTAAGTTAGTTGTACCTTCACATGCAGTTAGTATGTGAGGTTCATAGAAAGGATAATGTCAATTTAGGTAGTTATATTCATTTTAAAAGTGAATGCTTGGAGGCATATATGACTAACTCAATCCTTTTTTAAGTTTTTATATGTATATTTAACATGTATTTCAAATAAGTATTACTTTATTAGGGGATAATGTTGTTTTTTGATTCATGTGTTGCTACTAAACTGAACACACTTGGCATTATTATTGTAAGATTTAGATTGATACCAAACTCCCTGTAGTTGGTGACCAAGCTGCTTATTTCAATTGTCTTCTACTTATTTATCTATACAGGTAATCTGTTATGTGCAGATGATAATGATGTAGCTAATTTTGTAGTCAAATCAATTTGAAAAGTTGAAAGAATTTGTATAATGTGTAGCTGACAACACACTCTGATACATCTTTCTAATTCCTTTTTATTTTATTAAATTCATGTGAGACCAAATTTGTGCACATATTTTTACCCAATAATAAGAAAAAATGTGTTTCTATCGTATGTCTTTGTGTTAGAAGTAAATGAAACCAGCTACAAATTACAAACCAACTATAAGAAATGAGAAGTAAAAGCTACAACAAACCAGCTACAAATTACAAACATCAATGTGGAAAATCAAATAAAAACATGTGGAAACAGCTTAAGATTTTATTTATACCTCAAATTTTGCTATTAGTCGTGATACACCATAATCATGTAGTAAAAAATGTATGACAAGGGACAAAGAAATTTAATTCATTGGTTAGAAGTAAACATTATAGAAAATCATGAAATGTTATAGCGAGACTAATTATGTATTTTTTCATTAGGGTTAAATATGATTTTAGACGTAAGAAAATTTATCAAAATTGGCTTTAGGCCTTAATTTACTTTTACCTTGGGAGTCACTTTCAACCATAATGCTTCTTAAACCTCTAGAAATAGGTACTTAAACATGACTTGTATCGCAATACACGTTTTATATAGTCATGTATTGGTAAAGATAAAACCGTTGTTGATCCAAGATGGAAATTAAGGTAAGATTCCAAGTCAGTCCCATGCTTGATATCCTCCCATTGAGGTTAGGATGCAACCAAGAATGAAAATCAAGAACATATTTCTTAAACATTACAAAAAGAAAAATAAAAATTATAAATCACAACTTTTTCAGATCATTCATGATATTTCTAAATGGCGCAAGATATGTGTGTGAAATATAAATACATGCAGCAAATGAGCTGCATATGGAAAATGTGTATATGTCCTGTTCTTCCCATAGCCACATATCATGCTACTATTCTAAAGTAAAAGATGTTTGATTCAGTAATGTTAAAATTTTAACTGCATAGGATGTGATTCATTTCTAGTTTGCAATTGCCTCAAAAAAATTATTCAATTGTCTGCGATGTTTTCTTCTAAGTAATTGTTTAGAGTTGGAGCAGATTAATAGAGTAGTGATCTCCTATTTATTTTGAACAGTTTTTTGTTGTGATGGTTGGATGTGTTTGTTAAAACCTTCATCTGTAGTCATTTAGGCCATTGTATTCTGAGTTTTTATTCCTTAACTGCCTCTTTGTACTTTATTTCAGCCTAATTTGTGTGGTTAGGCTTTATGTTATGGGATAAATTGTGCGGTTAGGAATTGTTATATGGAAAAAGTTATTTTATTGATTAAGGATTCTATATATAGTTGGACACATGATTTTTGTCTACTGTTATAGACCCATGCATGTTCCTAGTTTTGATTTTAAATTTTAATGGTGGTAGTAAGCATTATTTGGTACTTCAAGTCACATTTTTGTACTGCATTTCAATGAAATATTGGATTCATCCCAATTACCAAATAATTTTTTTTCTTATTCATTTGCTATAGTGATTTTGTGTGGTTGAAATGTCTTAACACAAAACTAACATAAATATAGATCATAGACATTAATGTCAGTTTTTTTCAAACAGGATTGACAATTATAGTATGGTGCAACACGCAACCTTTTTTGGTTCGTAGGCAACAATTCATATCTTAGGTCTATCCTATTATTACCAACCTTAAGGCAGAGTTCTTCATTAAGGTATGTAGAAACATGGAAAAAGTTTTGTTTCTTCATACACCTTTTTGTTTCTTGACTTTGTTGTCACATGTTTTCTATTTGTCTTCCACATGACCCTCGTGTGCTTCACATTTGTGACCCTCGAAGGTCATTCTCACAGTTGTGCTTGACGTGTTCGAAGATACGATGGATCACTTCATCTATCAACTCCTTAAAAGGTACGAACCCTAACCATGTTGATTCCAGTTTGTTGTTAGCCGAAAGCATGTGCTTATGTTGTTTAGTTTCAGTTAACATACTAATTGTTAGGGCAGCTCCTGGTTTGTGAACATGGCCATTGAACACAAAATGTTGTAATTGAGTGATGAAAAACGCAATTAAAACTTTGTAATAGGCTAACATATATAGTTGTAGTTGCTTATATGTGAATCTCAAATCGGCAACCTGTAACAATTTTGAGTGGCTTCTTCACTCGATCACATTTGTGTCTTCTTCACTTGTTGCATCAATGAGAATCACCATACAAAAACTACCAAAAAAAAACCTTATGTTCCATGGTCAAAATATAATGTTTGAAGCTATATTTATATAATAAAAATTAAAAAAATAGTATTAATAACTAGCAGGTAAACCAAACCTGTAATATATAATTTTCATGTTGCTTTGCATGTTCTCAACATTAAAAGTCAGCAACTCATTCAATCCATTGCTAGATTTCTTCTCTGATGAAGCCAAATCAGAATGTATAACCATAGTTATCTGCCTAGTCTAATGTGTCTCTGTAAACAGAAACAAAATTGAATGATTTTAGGTAGAAATAATATAAACAAAATCATGCAATTGAATTCTTAATTCAATATCCAGAACCATTGTGTTGAAGTTAGCAACAACTGATTTCAAAGGGAAAGTTGGAGATGAACATGACTGACCATAAACTCTATGACTAGTAAGTGTTGACTAGTAGTAGAACTGAGTGGGAATTAGACTTTTTACTCTTGCTTCTTTGGCTTCTGCAGATACTTCATGTAATGCAGAACCTATGATCTCCATTGCCTTTTTACTCTTTTGTTCTTCATCCCTAGAATTCTCCAATTCACTGATAAGTTTGTTGTTTGTCTTCTAATAAGGCCTGCGCAGTAGAAGCAGCAACAGGGAGTAAAACAATCTTTGTTGTGCCATGTTTAGTTAAGTTAAGATTAGAGGGCAGAGGAGTGAGGATAGGTTTGGCATGATCCATCTTAGCCTTTTCAAGTACATGTTGAATGTATGTAGCCTGAGATAACAACAAAGAACCATTACTGAAATGTTTTACTTCAATACCGACAAAATAATCCAAATTACGTTGTTGTTTAAGGGCAAAGACAACATGTAGTTTGGTAATTATTTTTTTAATAAGAACAATACATGACCCTGTCATGGTAATATCATCAACATATATGAACAGATAAAGTCAGTCAAAAACAATTTTGAACACTACAAGTGATGGATCACACTTGGTATTTCCTAATTAAGCTTTGAATTTTCGTCATTTAGCTCTACAGTTTCATTTTTATGTACATGAGTGACTTGTTTTGAAGTTCCTGAATGACAATTTGAAGATGCTTTAATTTTATGACACTCTCCTCCACTTCAAATTTATCAGTTCCAGAACTTCCAACTGCTTCACGTGCCTGTTCTTCGAAAACCTTTATTTAGCCCTGTAGTGTATGAGACATAAGTTCTTAAGCAGCGCCTTCCTTCTCTGATAAACGCCATTCAATGTTTCCTTTTAAAATATTTATTTTGACTTTCTCAAGAAGCCAATTTTCTCAAACTTTCTTCAAATTCATTCTTCAAAGATATAGATTGTTCCCCAACATATTTCAGGAATAGAACCAAGTCCATAGGCCAAGGATGACCATGACAAACCACAAATACCTTCCCCACATTATGCAACAATATTTCTGTCTTTCATAAACATTTCATTGCTTCCAATTAAGATAGATAAAAAGCCAAAATATCACAGAATGGTGATTGTGAACCACATTCACAGGTGTGGGAGTTTCAAGTTGGGGAAATGAAACACAATCCTTTTTCCTCTCATTTCCATATAGTGCAGTGAGTGACAAATAAGCTATCAGAATAGTTTTATTAAAACAAAAAAATAATGCAACCAATTTCATCTAGGGTTCAAACTTTCAGATCATATCTTATATTACTATTTTGAAATGAACATAATTAATTTTCCCTGAAACGAACACACAAGCCTCAAAGACAAGACTGAACACAGACAAGAACTTGAAAAATGAGGATGTTATAAACTTTGCACAATGCAGCCAAGCTTGTGGAGACTAAATAAACATATTTAACAAAAAATACTTAATTTACCCTGTTTGAACCATGAATAAATTGAAGTAAGACGGAATGAGTAGGACACTGATGCATTTATTGTCAACCTTATGCTTGAAATCTGCTCCTCCTACACGTACACCATACCCAAATATTGTTGAATCTTGTTTGTTGTGAGCCGAAAGCATGTTCTTATGTTAATTTGTTGTTAAGGTTAACATGTTAATTGTTAGGGCAGTGCTTGAAAATGGAGAAGTAGTTCTTCTCATGAGGTTAACACTTCTTAAATTTTTATGTCATCATCTGACAAGTTCGAGAGGTAGTTCTTGCACGAGAACAATGTGTTCACAGTACTAAACTTAAGCATTCACTACTGAAAATGACAATTGCATCCTTGATGGGCACATATTCATTAGCAGCAAGGGTTACAGGTCCATTTTGAATTCATTGCTTAACACCTATTTTAGAAAAGTCATCAACTTGCTCCAAATATTCCATATAGAACAAGCTATGAGGATTCTCATTCACTACTTCCCGAAATCTTTGAAGAAAATTGCCCCCAAGCTTTTCGGTTGCCCTTTTTTTTTGGACTCGTCATGAGCTAAAGACAAACAACTTTAACCAATGGAGACAAAGTTCTATGTAGAACAACTTGAAGAGCTATAATAGAAGAAATTTCAATTGTTCAAATGTATAGTAAGTCGGTCATGTAGTGACAACATAACAAAGTCACAAATACTAGTACTAAGTGGCAAAACATCCAGCCTTCGATATCTAGGTTAATTTGGCAGCGAGGTGCTCCTTAGAAATAGGAGTACCTCTAACCACTAAGTACTAACCTTTCAATAGAGCTTATGTTCCTAACATTCTGCACTGTTGGCCTCCATCATATAAGTTAAAGTTCCCACCCACCAAGCTTAGTGAGATTGAGGTCAGGTATTGTCAAAATTTATAGGAAACATTAGTTCAACCCCATAACTATGTAGATGCAGCACTCCACATAATATAGCAACTATGATGTTACTATACAGGCTAACCACGTTACAGGGTATATGATGGAATTATATTCCTTTTTGTTTTTAACCATACAACAATATATCATTTATATTTCTGAAAAAAATTCTTTGGTTGTAGGTAGTAGGTTGAGGCAAAAAGTTAGAAAGAAAATTCTTGTTTCACAAGCGTCCGACTTGACTTTGTTGTGTTTGGTTTGCCACTCCTCTGATCCCACTCGTACTACCTATTCACTGTATTTGTTTGGTATGTATTTCTTTCACTCCCACCACTGATAATTACGTTGTTATTGATATATCAAATTTGGTTTCTATAAGTAATTATGTGCATTGTGAGTGAACCTTAGTTTCCCGTTTGAGATTTTATACAACGATTAATACGGATAGTTTGCATTAATCGTTGTATGGAATCTTGAATTGTCCGTTTGGACAGTTTGAGAAGACTAATTTTTTATACTAGATTAATATGTGTATGTTACTTGTGTTTTCTAAAATTTGTTAAAATTTCGGTATACTTCATTTCACTTTATTCTCCGAGTGCATACTTGAATATGGTGGATGAAGTCATGGCACCGCTTTCATCTTGTGTACTTGGAGACATAGGCGAAATGCTGCCAAAATTTCAACAAATTTAGAAAAGACAATTAACATGTACTATTCAATCTAGTATAAAAACAAGTCTTCGTGAATGGGATAGGGCCACACCTTTATTGAAAAAAAGTGAGGTTTACATGCATGTTACATATGTTGATAAAGTACTAGTATTACAGCAAAGGAAAATCATGGACCGAAGTTGGATGCAAGCATCACGCATTAGTGACGAGTATGAGAATGGAGTTGAACAATTCCTCCAATTTACTAAACTCAATGTACCATCTTTGCGGGGTAAATATTTTTGTCCTTGTGTGAAATGTGCAAATGGGAGACACCAGCCAATAAGTGAGATAAGATCACATCTTATATGTCACGGGATCATTCAAACTTACACTAAATGGATATGGCATGGGGAATTACCATACAAGCCACCATCAGTCACTCACACTAAGCCTATGGATGTAGACATGGGAAATCGTATAGAAGAAATGATTCACGATCTAGGGCAAGATGGATTTCAACAAGCACATGCCCCTTTGTATGACAAAATAGAAAATGATTCGAAGATGCCTTTGTATCCTGGGTGCACAAGTTTCACAAGGTTGTTAGTAGTATTAGCTTTGGTGAACTTGAAGGCACGATTTGGGTGGAGTGACAAAAGCTTCACTAAATTGCTTCTTCTATTGAGAAAACTGTTTCCTGAAGATAACATGTTGCCAAAGAGTCAATATGAGGCCAAGAAGATCTTATGTCCAGTGGGAATGGAGTACCAGAAAATCCATGCATGTCCAAATGACTGCATTTTCTATAGAAATGATTTTGCTGAAATGCACAATTGCCCTACATGTGGTCTATCATGCTACAAGGCCAACAATGATGAATTCAGTCATGATGCAACCTCAAACAGCAGTCGACCAGCAAAGGTCTGTTGGTATCTTCCAATAATACCAAGGTTTAAGCGTTTGTTTGCTAATGGAGATGATGCAAAACACTTGAGGTGGCCTGTAGAAGGCAGAAAAAATGATAGATTGCTCTGACATCCAGCTGATAGTCCCCAATGGAAAGAATTCGATCGTTTGTATCCTGATTTTGGGAATGAGCCAAGAAATATCAGGGTTGTTGTTCCTTCGGATGGAATGAATCCATTTGGTAATTTAAGCACGAATTACAGTTCATGGCATGTTTTGCTTATGATTTACAACCTCCCTCCTTGGTTGTGCATAAAGCGAAAATACATAATGCTTTGCATGATGATATCGGGTCCAAGACATCCAGGGAATGATATTGACGTCTATTTGGCTCCGTTAATTGAAGAGTTGACAACATTATGAGAAGACGGGGTTGATGTCTGGGATGGTAATCTGCAGCAGACGTTTAGGTTGTATGCAATGGTTTTATGTACCATAAATGACTATCCAACATATGGCAATTGAAGTGGTTATAGTGTGAAAGGCCATCACGCATGTCCTATATGTGAGAAAAATACTACATTCTTACAACTAAAACATGGCAAGAAGATAGTATACACAAGGCACCGAAGATTTTTGAACCAGTATCATCCATATCGACGATTGAAGAATGCTTTTAATGGATCTCAAGAAAATGAAAGTGCGCCAAAACCATTAGATGGCAAAGAAGTTTATGATCGCGTGAAGGACATCATAACTATCTTTGGAAAGACACAAAAGAAATCTGCAACTAAGACAAACATATGGAAGAAAAGGTCCATATTCTTTGATCTTCCATACTAGTTTGATCTTCATGTTAGACATTGTATAAACGTATGCATGTAGAGAAAACTGTTTGTGATAGTTTAATTGGCACCCTCCTTAACATTAAAGGCAAAACAAAGGATGGTTTGAAGTCTCGTTAGGACTTGGTCGAAATGGGTATACGAGAGCAGTTGCATCCAATCTCACAAGGTTCCCGAACGTATCTACCCCCAGCATGTCACACAATGTCAATAAACAAGAAGAGGAGTTTTTGTCATTGTTTGCTATGCTGAAAGTTCCATAAGGATACTCTTCAAATATCAAGAGCCTTGTGTCCGTCAAGGATTTGAAATTGGTTGGCTTGAAATCTCATGATTGCCATGTACTAATTCAACAACTATTACCTGTCACGATTCGGGGAATCTTGCCTAACAAAGTTCCGGTTGCCATAACACGTCTGTGCTTTGTTTTTAATGCTATATGTAGCAAAGTCATAGACCCAGCAACATTAGATGAATTAGAGAATGAGGTTGTTGTTGTCCTTTGTCAAATGGAAATGTATTTTCCTTCATCATTTTTCGACATAATGGTCCATTTAATTGTTCATCTAGTAAGGGAGATTCGAATGTGTGGTCCTGTTTTCTTACGGTGGATGTATCCAATTGAGCATTACATGAAAGTGTTAAAAGGGTATACAAAGAATCAACACCGACCAGAAGCTTTGATTGTCGAAAGGTATGTTGCTGAAGAGTGTATCGAGTTTTGCTCCCAGTACATTGAAGGTGGTAAAGCGGTAGGCCTTCCTGAAACTCGACATGGCCACACACCAAGCAGTGGTGACATTTTGGTAAGTTTCGTCATGCTGAAGTATATGGTTAAAAAGATTTAAATGTTTTAAATTATGCATATATTACTAAACAAATTTTCTTGTAGGCGAAATTTGATATCCCAGAAGCCCTTAATGCAAAGAAGAAGCTTATGTCTAGTGTCGCCAGTAGATGGAGGCAGTTTAAATCATCCCTCACCACAAAATTTGTGTATAGTAATTCTTAGGGGGAACAGTAAGAAGATCCTTCACTGAAATATGGCCTAGATCCACAAACATGGGAGGAATTTGCAGCAACCCGCAAAACCCCTAACTGTCAGGTTAGATGTTAATATTTTTTAATTTTAATACTCTCTTGTAATTATAAATGCAATTAAATTTTATTCATGCGACAACTATATGGTACTCCACAAGGAATCAGAAAGAAGATGCAAGAAATCCAAAAATTCAATGAGTGTTCGCATATACTTTCCCGTGGTGGATATGATTTGCTAGAAAAGAAGTTGTTAGACGAGAAAATAAAGAAAAGGCAAAATGATACAATGATGACCGAAGATCCACAACTAATTGAGGACCCCCCCCCATCTCCCATTAAAAGACACGTCAAGTAGAAGATGGCACACACTAAGTGATATGGGCAGATGACATCTCAAGTGGCACAAGAAATATCTGATAAAATTGTCAGTTGCTAGTTCAAATTTAATTACAATAATTTGAATTTTTGCTTAATTGGTTATTTGTGTTTGACTTAAAATTACTATTAATTTGATGTTGTCAACGATTATATGTAACTTCAACGATGTGAATTTTGTGCTTTGTGTAGGACTCATTGGAAGAACAAATGACACAAGGTTAGTTTGTCCCCCAAGGTCGTGACGACATACTTAACACGACCATAGGGAGACCAGATCATGGAGGCCGTGTTCGTGCAGCTGGGTCTGGGGTGATAATTACTCAATACTATGGGAGGAGATCACGTGCCTCCACTACGTCATCCATATCCATCTCCCAAGAACAGATGGCTAAGATAATAGGAAGCATTAGGGAACAAGTCAAGAATGAGATTGAAGAAGAAAAAAGGTGAAGTATAGAGATATAGAAAAAGAAGTTGAAGGACACCATTATTATTGAGATGTCACAAAAGGGATCACAGGTCGCACAACCTACTCACGTGGATATAAATTTGTTAGGTGCACGTGTGAGCACTAAGGAGAGCAATGCTGAAATTTGTGTGAACCGGTCTGGGGAAGAATAAGTTCCTGATGTCTCACCGACTATGGGGTTGTATTTTCAACGTCAAGATTCTACCTAGCTAGTGGCATTGGGAAAAATATATCATGGAGCCTCTACCATACATTGTTTGGCGTATGAAGATGATGTCGTAAGGGTTAGCATTGACAAAGTAATTGAAGGTGAAGCTGAAGTCCCATTCCCGACATCTGAAATTAAGTATGTCAGGCAGGCCCTTAACACATTCATTGCATGGCCTACACCTCTTGTAAAACTGGTATCATATGAGGTAGTATTGTAACATGTTTTGCAACTGAATACCTTTTTACATGTATATACAAATCTTTTTAACATTTATGTAATTCATATTTGTTTGCATCATAAAGGATTCAACCATTAGTCCAAAAAAAGTCGTTGAACCTGTTGATGGGGTCAAAGATGTTGTTGTGCATGACCTCTTGCGTGAATTGATTAAGTGTCTGATTGACATTTATAACAACCCTGTTCAGTTTGTGTGGGATGGTAGTAAATTTGGGATTCCAAATGTAGAGTCAACCTTGTTCTTAACATATGTTGATGTCAACGAAATAACAACAGGGGACAAATGGTTGAACATAGCCATACTTCAGTTATGGACCATGTAAGTAAAATTCATTTGTGACTATTAAAGCCATATTGCATTGCCATATACTTGATGTTGAGTTATTTGACCAAATCTGCAAATTAGGTATATGGATGAGTGGAGTAATAGCTTGGGTCATAGATCGCTATATGGATTCCTTGAGCCTCAATCAATACACAATGTAAAGGATCGACGTGGGCAATGTGAAGAATATATTGGAAAATGGCTTAAGGAATCGCAATGACAAGTGTACTTAGGAGCTTATCTGAATCTGTAAGTAAAATATATATAGGCTATCATGCAACGAATTTTGTGTTCATTAAATGTATCTATTGTGTCAATTGCATGGCCCATTGGCAACTGATTGTTTTGTGTCCTACAAACTATCAAGTAGTCTGGTTTTGTTCAATGTGTAAAAGGCCTGATGTTCATATCAAAACTGCAATTAACAAGTTAAGTAATATATTTGAAGTCGTTCAACATTTTTTTGGATGGAAACATACATTGTCACCTTATATATGTGTAAATTATATTTAATCTTGCAATGCAGTGCATTTAAGGCATTAAAGACGACTCACGACGACAAACTTCCTCAAAGTACACCCCAGTGGATTGAAGTTAAGGTTAGTCCCAGTTGAAACCATGTTTGCAAATGAAATTGTTATTAAACCTGTTAATACAAACATTCAATTATTTTTCCCATTTCATGTAGAGTCACGTTCAACGAGAAGGCTACGAGTGTGGGTATTATGTGATGCACTGGATGTGGAACATAATTGGCGCAGGGTTGAAGACTGATTGGAGTCTAGTAAATTGTCTATTCCCATAACATTGACGGCAAATGCTCATATTTTATTTCTTTTTAATTGGAAATGATAAATTGTTTCTTTGTCGCAATGTGTAGTGGTTCGGTGATGCCACGCCACATGACACGAAAACGATGACAACATTACGTCAAAAATGGGCAAAATATTTTTTTAAAGTTAGAAACTCCCAATGTACAAAGCAGTAATTAGATGAGATGTGGACATCCACTTTGTGTTTTTCATGTATTTGTTTTAAGTTTTATAAACACTTTTGCTGCTCTAATGATTAATATTTGCCAATCAACTAATAAATCATTTCAAAGTAGTAAATTTTACCTTCTGGTTTCATTTTTTATTTTAGCCAATATTCTCAAAGTTTCACATATTTGCTTAGTGGTGGAGAATATTGTCAATTTGAATATTTATACCTTTTAAGTTAGTATTGATATTGCTTTTAGAGTGTGAATGTGATGATGAGTATCGAGTTAACGGCCTTATGGTCAACAAAAGCTTCGAAGAAAACAAACAGTTGTATGGTTGGAGTTTTGTGTTGTGTAAGTGTGAAGATATCATTCCAAAGTAAAACTTGTTTTTTTACTTTAACTTGTTTGTATAGCTAGTTGACAAGTTCCAGATTAGCCTATGCTGAATAAAATGGATTTTATTTTGTTTTGCAGCTGGTCCCAACTCTTGGCAACTCTTCCTCTTCCAAATGTAAGAATAACCATACTTTGTCATTTTTTCAGTAGCTACTGCACAGCTGATGTTTCACCACATTCTACTATGCAATAATTAGTTTGCACGTGTACTATATAGTATTAGTATAATCCACTTGTTTAAACCACCTGTGTTGCATATTCTGAATCCTATCATCTTGTGGCTTTGATGTCTAGAGCATTGGATGGTAAAAACTCATCATCACTGAACTTGAAGGAGACAGAGCTGAGGCTCAACCTCCCTGGTTGCGAGTCTCCAGAGAGAAAATCAGGTTCTGCACTATGTCTTCAATCTAACTTTTGTAAAGTATTTGACCCAAGTTTGATAGTTTAATAGTTGCTAGGGGGAACTTCTATATTACTTTACTAGTTATTAGGTTATTGTTTTCTGTCTTTTTCTTTTTCAATTCAAATTGCATATAGTTTAGAGGAGCTTATTGTTTTCCGTTGAGTGGCAGATATCATATTAAGTCAAAGTATAAATAGTTAATAAATTCCACCATATATGAGTTCTTGTTGAAGTCTGACTTCGACTTAATTAAGCAAAAGAATATGAATGAAATAGTTTTGTTGTGTTCATAGCCTATTGAAAATCAACAAATTAACCTCTGTGTCAAGAGAAAGTGTCTTCGGGGAGCCAAAGCGTATGTCTGATCTGGTTGGCACATTGTTTTGTACTTTTAATTTTACCTGAGAATGAACCTAAGGAGTGCATCTTGCTTGGAAATTCAAGATATATGACTTACAAATGTTTCCTGAAAGGAAAACAGGAGATGACCTGGGGTAACTGGTTTAGTCAATCTCATATAAGAGTCATTCATGTTTAAGACCGAAAAATTGCAGCAATATCTTAATGTTAGGGCTGGTCAAACTCCTCAATTGTTTTCTAGTAATTTGTTAATTATCAACACTTGTATTTCCAAAATTTAGTTTAGATTCCTTGAGTCAAAATTTCGATGTAAAGTTCATCATCAGAAGGTTATAATAGTATGATATATTACTTTCCAAATTATTATATCTGGCAATTCATCATAATAATGCAAAGTTGTAGAACAGTCTAGCTCATAAATTGTGACATAATGGTTGATGGGTATATACTATCCTTAACATTAAGGTGAATTTTGTTATGGAAATTTTCCTTTTAGATGTATTACTTAGAGTTTCTATGTTTTCATACATAATATGATTATGCTTTATAGTTAATTTAGGAGCATTGAGTTTCATATTGGAAATCTAGGTTCAATTCTTATTGGGTGGCTTTCATTTATTAATGATGGCCAAGAGAAATGCTCCTTCCAATTATGAGCTTCCACTCTCAAAATGCTTTGTACTAGGACTCTTTTTACTTTCATGAGAAAATTTTAGGTTGGATTGAATCTAGAGTTAGTATAAGATATGCTTGTCTTAATATACAGTTGTACTGAACTGAACTAATTTTTTTTTTTTTTCCATTTGAGGATTCTTAATGTGCTTTTTATCCTCCTTCCAATTGTATATATATATTTCTGGTTTGGTGACTTTTCAGTTATTATTTGATACATGTCACTCTTGAATGTTATGTATTTGAATGTGTGCACAATTGTTATGCAGCGTAATTATCGCTTCTTCTTCATGTTTTTCTTCTCAACTACACTTCTTCATGTTTGACTTCTCAACTGCACTCCATAGTGTTAATAATTTACACCTTCATATCAATGTGGTTTGTTGGTGGCCTGACTGCCTTTCATTTATATCTTATAAGTACAAATCAAGTAATCAGTCCTTTTTAAAATCTTTATATAGTAGTATAATTTAAAATTAAGTATCTATCCTACTAGACTTGCAACTTTATATTTGTGTCCATTACTGTTACAAACTACATATGAGAACTTCAGATACCGATATGATCGACCTGCCAACCCATATAACAAGGGAGTATTCAATAATTTCTTAGAGATATTCTGCACCAGCATTCCCCCATCAAAGAACATTTTTCAGGGCAAAGGTGCTGTTAGAATTTATGCAAATATCTTATTGTAGAATATCTTAGGTTATCCTCCAAATTTAGTTTCCTTCCTTATTTCCTTGTTATATCTTAGGATTGGTTACCATATTTTCTTTTAGTTTGTATCTCTACTTTGTTAGGATTATGATTGGTATAAATAAGTGTTAGTTTTTAAAATGTGATAACATTAATTCTTTGTAATATATTTCAGTTAATATCAGTTCGGTGTTTCATCTTTTATCTGGCTTCCTCACTCTATCTATAAACTCCTTAATTTCAACATGGTATTAGAGGATTCTTAATGGGTGATGTTCCTTGGGAGTAAGTTATTTCTCCTATTGTCATGATTATGATTATAATTTATAAATTTGATGATAATGTTGTTTTTCAATTATGATAGCTCTGGTTGAACTTGTTAAATCCTTTGTTGTTCACTTATTCACCACATGCTAGTATTTTAATTTGTATTTTAGGAATTTGTCTTAGGAATTATAATAACTTCACATAAAAAAATATAATAACTTGTTTTGTATGAAATTGTCTTAGGAATTTTTATTTTCTTAATCTGTTGTAATTAATATTTAAATGATAGATTAAATATAAATAATACATAAACCTCTTATTTTTATTTCATCTATCATTTAAATATTTATTTACTAAACAAATTTTACCATTAATATTAATTATAATCATGCTAATATATATTATTTTTAATTATTTATATTTTTTCTGATGGGATATCAACCAGAAAAAATATCAATAATTAAAAATAATATTTAATTCAAGGACGGTGCTTACTTCAGCACCGTATTTGAAAGTAAGCATTTTAAGACGGTGCTGATGTAAGCAGTGTCTTGGAAGGCTTACTTTCAACGACATTGTTGAGGTAAGCACCGTCTTAAAAAGTTTGTTTTCTAAGACGTTAGGTAAGCACCGTCTTAGAATGCTTACTTTTAAAAACGGTGCTAATGTAAACACCGTTTTTGAAAGTAAGCATTCTAAGACGAGTAACGTTTTTTAAAGTAATTCTTTTAAGATGGTGCTTACATCAGTATCGTCTTAGAATACTTACTTTCAAAGACGGTGCTTACCTCAACATTATCTTTGGAAGTTGCAAACTTTCTAAGATGGTGTTTTGGACTTGTCGTTGAAATTTTTGAGCTTCGACGACGTCAGATTCTACAACGGTCCAAAACCATGGTTGTATTTTCTATTCGACCGTCTTAGAAAAACTTTTTTACAGTAGTGTAAGACTTGAAAACTGATTGCTCTTGAGTTCTCACATCAAATTTTATGGATAATTTATATTTGTTTATGATATAAATATTTGTTCCTATAATTTATATATTAATTGTTATTCATTTAATCATAAGACAAATAACTTTTTACATTTTTATGATAATTAATTATAATTATAAAATTTAGATATTATAATTGATCAGTGCACAAGCAAAGATAATAATAATAATAATAATAATAATAGTTATTATTATTTCAAAAAAAAAATGTGCACCAAGTGTTTAATTAAGATTCCAAAGAGGCTTTGGACCTTTTATATTTCAGAAATAAATAATCTTAAGAAGGAGTTGAGGGACTTTCCATTAAATTTCTGGAAATGCCTTTGATGCCGAGCAAGCTATCTATTAACTAGCTTGTTGATCTAATAATTACGAGCTAATAAACTATCATGTGTTTATGTGTTCATAGCCAACAAATTTAGTACCACAATAATTCTTATTTGAGGGAAGCCCCTGCACATACATTTAAGCAATTGTCTTCGGTTTGAAACAAATACCGAGAATTAGATGGCATTTGATAACCTAATCAACTAAAGTGAACATTGAAACAAAAGAAAATCCTTAGGGCCTTTAAATAATCAAAGCTGGGCAGAAAATTAAGTAAGATAGTTAGATGGGATTGGTTGACTTCACACAAAGTAAAGACAATCTCGTTAGCAAAGTGAAAAAGTAGCTGAAAAAGTAGGGGGACCAATTATTTTAGTTTCAGAAACTATTTATATCATGTGAAAGATATACACGTACGTGAAGCAGCCACAACCCTAAAACTCGTGAAGCACAGCAACTCGTGGGATACAGCAGTGCTAAAACTTGCGGCATATTGTATCTACCTTTTGGGATAATAGAAATTGTACTACATACAACAAAATATACAACTGAGAAAAGAAAGAGAGAAATTAAAGGAAGATAATTTTAAATTTAAAATATAATAAATGATAGGATAGAAGAGAGATAGAAATAAAATATAATATTGTACATGTATCACTTCTCATATTTTAAAGATTTAAATGTATTTTTAGTTCTTGTAATTTAGAATTTTTTCTTTGTTTTTGAAATTTTTTTATTTGTTTTAATCCTTATAAATGATATTTTTTTATTTTTCATTCTTTAAGTAGTTTAAGTGGTTAAATAGCATTTTTTAGAGAAAAAAAAATGTAATTAAGTCAGCATATATCTTAGACAAATGCTACATTCACTCCATTTTTTTCTAAGTACACTCCCTTTTGTTTTTGTTTTAAATTTTTACTATGATAAGTACTCTTTATACCCAAAATACTCTTATATCATTATTCTGAGGAAAAGTTTATGTAATATTGTTTTACATTTTGTATTCTAGAAAGTTATGTCCGGGATACAAAATCTAAAATAGAGTTCTGGAACCTAGTTTTCAAAGAACATAATTTTAGATTTTGTATTTTGGAAAGTATTTTTAGGAATTTAAACACATTTCAAAAATCATTTTATCGAATTTACTTTTTATTTTTCTTTCATTCACAGTTTTATTTCTTTTAATTATGCAAAAAAAAAAAGGAGTTCAATACATATTGTGTTTGAGAGCTTGATGATGAAAAAACACTAATGTAGATAAAGAGACCAAATAAGCAAGGACAACCAGAGCAATATATTGAATGAAAGGTTATAAAAGGGGTGAAAGAGATAAACAATTCTAATGAAAGAGAGGGAGAGTGTTTCGTTGCCTTGGATGGAGAGTATTATCGTGGACAAGGGAGTGTGCTGTGAGGGAAAAAATAAAGTTTGAAAAGAAGGTCATTTAAGTCATAATTAAATTACAATAAGCAAGGAAAGTGTACTTAGAAAAAAAATGGAAAAGAATTTGCCAACAAAAATTGCACCATCTTATGCTTAGCGACCAAAAGTGCAATTAAGCCCAATATTTTTTTAAGACTAAAATGCAATTTTAATCTCTCTATTATACTCAATCTATAATTTTGACATCCTATAAAAATAATAATGATATCTAATCCTTTATTTTCAAAATCAAGCATTTTAATTCAACCTTAATTTTTAGGACAGTAGTTGTTAATAAAAAAACATTGATCACTAAGTCACTGATGTGACTTTTGACATTGTAATAAAAGTTTTTGATAATTTATTTATTTATTTAGATTTCGAGTCAATGAAAAGATAATATAAATGCTTCAAATACTAACTGACTTCACTTAACAGAAAGTGATCATCAAGTCATTATAAAATAAATATTTATATAAATTTAATTAAGGCTATATTTAACAAATCATTTTAGTTAATTTCTAATTTATTTTATTAATCAAAAAGTTTGTTTATTGGTTCGATATATATATTTTTTAGTATCTTTTAATATTTTTTTAAACACTACTTAAAATAAAAATTTTTAGATAAGATATTATTGTATTACTTTAACCATTGTACTATTAATTTTCATATATTTTTTTTATTACACTATTTATTTTAACAAATATACTATTCATAATACTTGATATATTATTTACTTCACAAAATTGACAATCATAAATCTTAGATTTATTTTATTTTCCTATTATTATCTAATACTATATTTGACGATTTATTTTGACTATTACGCTAATTAATATAATAAAAGTATATTGTCTATTTAAAGTGTATTTTTTTACATCATTTTAAAGATTAAAAATATTTTAATATATAATATAAGATTAAGAGTAGAATACTCAATATGAAAAAAAATCTAATAATTGAAACTAAAAATATAATAAAAATAATTTATTTATAAATAAAAATTACAAAAGTTTAAAATATACATTAAAAAATTAAAATTATAGCACCTCAAAATATAATTTATCCATAAAATAATATTAAAAATATATAAATATGTTCATTTATGTTATTTTATATTTTTTAATTACTTTAACAATTAATTTTATCGAACATATATAATTTAGTAAGTTAATTTAGAAGTTTTCAAGTATCAACTAATTTTCCGTCTTCTAACTATTTTAACTAATTTTCTCACACATAACCTAAATAACATCAGGGGGAAAATGTGACAGTCCCTGCATCTCCACATGTACCATACTAGTTCTTATATGATAAGTCGAGGTTGAAGGATGTGGTAGTGTTACTATTGTAGATGTTGTAGCCGTGAAAACCATACCTCATGCGTGGAATACTTTTTTCAGGATTTCTTTGTTGCAACTAGTTTAAAATGAGTGCAGAAGACGCGCATCAGAATCAGAATTGGATATCAAGGAAGGAACTCTGAGCTCAGTTGGTTTTTTTTATCTTAACACTATTATTAGAGGAAAAGAATCCTGACTGATCTGAAATTCAATCCAAAGATAAATAAAGTTTGACTAAAAATTATTTTTTACTAAGAATCAAACTCAAGTAATATCTGAACAATTCAAACTTAATTTCAATTTAGCTAAGTTGGTGGGTGAGTTATTATAAACCACTTGTTACATATCTTTAATTCTCATGAATAAAAAAATGAAAATGGATTAACAATGGAAAAATTAATAATATATTTCATATTATTTTAAGTTTTGGGGAAGAATCATTAATAATTACTAACCATTTGTTGTTGCACCTCAATGAATCCAACCTATTGCATTTATGTTTTTGAAAAAAGTCGCCGTTTTTAGAACAGCATAGACCTTCAATTAAAGAGCACTAAAGCAACCTCCTAAACCAGTAAGATGTGTATCAAATCCCGTGAAAAAGGTTCATTATATAAAGACTTGAGTCCTAGCAAGTCCTCCATCCACGTCTTAAAACTAACTAGCTAGCTAGTCTCAGTTCAGTTAGCACACCAACACCACATCCATAGGTTCATTTCAATATGGCAATCTTGTCAAGTTTTGCTCCTTTGACCATTCTTAGTTTAGTCTTGTTAGTGGTTGGAATCATTGTGTCTGGGGTTGAAGCTAGGCCAAGAGCATTCTTTGTGTTTGGAGATTCACTTGTTGACAATGGAAATAACAATTACTTGGCCACCACGGCACGTGCCGATGCTCCTCCTTATGGGATTGATTACCCTCCAAGTCATAGACCAACTGGTCGTTTCTCCAATGGCTACAACATTCCTGATCTTATCAGTTAAGTTCACATATCTCTTCCCACATTTTAAAACTTTTTTTAGCTTCAACATTCATCTTTTAAGCTTCATTTTCCATCATGCATATTTGAAGTTTTGAACCCTTTTTGGTCATGTAGCTTTTCCTATAATAATTAACTTAACATAGACACATAAAGTTTATGTCTAACTAGTTGGGTTGTTTTCAGGTCAGAGACTTGGTGCAGAGTCAACATTGCCATACTTGAGTCCAGAATTAAGAGGAGATAAGCTACTAGTTGGTGCCAATTTCGCTTCAGCTGGAATTGGAATCCTTAATGACACTGGAGTTCAGTTTGTAAGTTCATTACTGGCTACTTGATAGTTACCTTTTCCCATTATATCTAATATGTGTTATGCCCATAACCTTGAGCACCAGAATATATAAACATAACCCAACATAAATTCTAAAATAATAATAAAATGGTAAAATTTAAGGAGTGCACTTAAAAAATGATTGTGTAACTTTTGCAGGTAAACGTGATCAGAATGTATAGACAGCTAGAATATTTTAAGGAGTATCAAAACCGAGTGAGTGCTATAATTGGAGCTTCAGAGGCTAAGAATTTGGTGAAACAAGCACTAGTGCTCATCACTGTAGGAGGCAATGATTTTGTAAACAACTACTTCTTAGTGCCCAATTCAGCAAGGTCCCAACAGTACCCACTACCTGCATATGTCAAGTATCTCATCTCTGAGTACCAAAAGCTTTTGCAGGTAACACCCTTTTGATTAATCAAAAGGATTAACAGTTAATGTCCTCTAATCTCTAATATGATACGTATATATATATATATATGTTGCAGAGGCTATATGATTTGGGAGCACGCAGAGTTCTTGTGACAGGCACAGGACCCTTGGCTTGTGTTCCATCAGAATTGGCCCAACGTGGTAGAAATGGACAATGTGCTCCTGAACTACAACAAGCTGCAGCACTCTTCAACCCACAACTCGAACAAATGTTACTTCAACTCAACCGCAAAATTGCAACTGACGTTTTCATTGCTGCAAACACTGGAAAAGCTCACAACGACTTCGTTACTAACGCCCAACAATTTGGTACTACACACTACTAATAACTAACTAATCTTCATGTAGGACTAGTGCAATCATATAGAAACAAGTACTAACATTTGTGTTATTGTTGCTTTCTGTAGGATTTGTTACATCACAAGTAGCTTGTTGTGGGCAAGGACCTTACAATGGTATTGGGCTATGCACAGCACTCTCCAACCTTTGCTCCAACAGAGACCAATATGCATTTTGGGATGCATTCCATCCATCTGAAAAGGCCAATAGGCTTATTGTGGAGGAAATTATGTCAGGTTCTAAAGCCTACATGAACCCAATGAACCTTAGCACCATCCTAGCTTTGGACTCAAACACATGAAGATAACACAAATCTAATATATCCTAGCACTTGTATTGGCCTTCCATGCTAGTTCAAGACATCTCTCTTTCTACATTTTTAGTATTGTAATTGTGGTTATTGTATTCCTCTATATAAGTGAGAAAGAAAAAACTTTCATTTACCAAAAATAACAATGGAGGATACTGTAACATTCATTCCAAAAGCCACATGTTACTTGGTCGCTTTCTCTCTTTTACTTGAGCGCATCCTTGACGATTATATGGAAATAATCCCTCCAGATTCAAATATAAGTAAAAATAATTAATTTTGTACTAATTAAGAAAGTCACTTAACATAATTTAATTGTAATAATCTCAATTAAAAAATCTTATTTTCCTAAACTTTCCTTTATGTAATCTTCATATCATGAAAAAAAAAAAGTCATTAAAAATAGAATCGCAATTAAATGAAGGATGTTTTAAGAATAGTATCATTAAATTAATTAGATTTTCTCATATTTACATCATACAAGGTAATTGTTGCTTATATTAGAATTCATAGAAATAAACCTTCAAGCTTGTCTTAAGAAGATAGTTGTGCATCATTAACTATGAAACATGAACACCTTTTTTATTTGAAGTGTCATTGTGGTAAACGCATTTTAACCATTAACAACTTCGTGACACTTATATCTAACATGAATCAGACGCTTTTCATCAAGTGTCCAATTTAAAAATAGTTTTTGTCAACTAGAACACTTAAGTTAGTACCTCTATAAAATTCCAGAGCCGACGCTTCCACATGGATAAACACAAATTGATATTATTAAAAAGTATAATTTTTTAATTTGAAGAAAAGTTACCTTAAAATATAATATAAAATATTAAAAATCATGTCTCTCTCAATTTTTGCGAGACTCGTTAGTTGTTATCATTGAAAAACATAAAGGTTGGTTTAAGAAGATCAATAAGCTTTTCTCAAAAGATATAACTTTATTTTCTTATTTTGGAATTTATTTTATAAAGAGACTAATAAGCTTTTTTTTTGTTGTAAAACATTGTTTTTTGATAATTTTGTGAGACTTGTTATTATAAGTAAATGATGAATATATATGCAATGTTTTGTTGTCCTATAATTTAAAGAATGTCATAGCGTTTGTGTTATGTCTAGTATCCGTGTTAAAGTGCATGCTTGACAGATTGGTATACTACTCTAATGCGATGATTTCCTTGCACTAGGATTTTTTTATAAGATAAAGTGGTTATCTTATTTATGATAAGGCTATTATTTTCTAGCATGATAGTAGGAGCAATTGAATAAACTCCTAGTTGTTACGGTCATTACCGTTAATATTGTTGGAGTCTTCCTTGGGCCTTTCAAATCTAGATTGTGTGTTTGTTCTTAGATAAGGTTATGAGTGTTGCTAGGTGCACCCCGCATTATTGCTGATATATTATAATTAATAAAATAAATAAATATATTTAATTATATTATAATTAATGAAATAAATATCTTGTATAATTAATAAAATTTGTATTTTTCCTCTTACGGATCAAGTTGATCCGGAAGAGACTTCTAGATCAACTTGATCCTGAAGAGGAAAACCAAACAAGGGTAATTTTGTCATTTTTTTAGAATGTTGGGTGCACCAGCAATAATGCTGGGTGCACCTAGCAACACTCTAAGGTTATTGGGCCTTCTTAAGCCTAGGTTGGGCCATACCTAAAATAGGGTAGGACATGATTGCTGGTGCACCCAACAATTAGGTGAATGGGCAAAATTGTCCTTGTGCCAAAGTTTAAAAATAAAACTAATTTTAAAAAAAATAATTCTTTCTTCCGAAAGAAGGTTCTTCCAGTAGAACAATTTATTCTACCGGAAGAACCTTCTTCCGGAGAAGCTACTGGAAGAAGGTTCTTCTGGAAGAACAATTTGTTCTATCAGAAGAACTTTCTTCCGGAAGAAGAAATTATTTTTTTTAATACAAGGGCAATTTGGCCCATTCACCTAATTGTTGGGTGCACCAGCAATGTTGCTGGGTTCACCTAGCATGTCCCAAATATGGTTGTTGTTTCTTGCACTTCCAAGTTGCTTCGTGCACCTCTTTCTTTAGAATAACCAGTCCAGAACGTAAACTTACACTCCATAATGATTAAAGATTTTGGCTTCCGGAATGACCAACCTGGTAGGTAAAAAAATATTCTGGAAAGGATGCAGGAAGCAACAAACCCTAAAATAGTAGCCTCTCAAGTCGATAGCTCACGGTAATGTGGGGTGCTACTAACTTGCTAAAGTGTGCCTAACTTTGGTCACAGGTCGGATTAGATCCTAAAGTGCAATATGCCAAAGTTGGTTGCTCATGGTAGCATGGAGTTTGACTTGTTAATGTCTCTCCGACATCTAAGATGGTTATTCAAGACTTGGTGCAAGGTGTTACCCTGAAGAGATGGTTTCTGTTGAATGATGCTTAATTTTCCTCTTTTCTAAACTTATATTGAATGATGTTATTGGTTTCTGTTGATTAATTTTGTTCTTGCTAGACTTTTCTTTAGTCTTGTTCAGGCTATTTTCCTATGCTTGTGTATGGCCTTGGTGGCTATTTACATGAGCCCACTTACTAATTTCTCCTTATGCATTGTCAGTAGGGTCGGATTTACTCGAGCCTTGATTTCATTTGAGCTTTGGAATTTATTGTACTACTAAAAATAGTTTAACTGCAAAATTAATTAAGAGAAGAAGCTATAACCAATTTAAGTGTTTGGTCCATGGTCAAATCGGTCAAACCGTTTGCTTCAATCTAATTTTGGCAACAGATTGATGTAACAAACGAACAATGTAGGCCTTGCATTTACCTAAAAACAACAAAAGTATTCCAGATATTATGTTATTACCTGCTCGTAAAAGGTTCGAGTTTGACATGTGATTTACAAAAATAGGTCCATTTAGTTGTCCATTTGTGTACATAAAATAAAATTGGAAAGAGAAAAAATAAATATTTAAATGTACATAACTCCATATGTAAGCCAATTAACTTTATCATTCCTAGATCAAACAAATTGGAGAAAGAAATGGTAAAACCAAAATGCTCCAAGCCGCTTCTTTTGATGAGTAAGAGTGACCAGTAAAACTCGCTTTATTAGATTATATTATAAGATGATTTCTTCTTGCACACGGACATTAAGAGTCTTATTGGGAAGAACAATGCAGTTAAACACTACTACTTCATCTTCAACCGTTACAGCTTCACCTAAATGATTATTATTACAAAGGAAAAAAAAAAGCAAAAGGTCACTACTGACAAATGGTGTTTAACAGAACATCAAATTTGAGAACCAGCAATATGAAATAAACTAAAGAATAAACTTAGATATAGTTTTTCAAGTACTTTTGGAGTTTTGGTATTGTTTTCCAATCAAAATTAGAGTTTCCCTTTGATAATTTGCCTAATAAGTTTCCATAAAGGTTTACTTAGATTATTGAGATAAAACTCCAATTTTAAATGGAGAACATTATCAAAAGCATCTAACCAACTGTATTTAAGTTCTCTCCATGAACAAAAGGCAAATAAGCAGGCAGGAATATGTACCTAAGATGGTTGTGCCAAGTTTTGAATCATAGTTACCATCAGCCTGAACCATTCAATTCATATTAGTGAGCCATAGTAAGCTAGAGAGGTTGTAATTACAATGCAGGGTGAATTGAACAAGTTTTCCATCAATTAAAATTCCAAATGTCTCAAACATATTGATGGCTGAAACTTTTCCTCTTGTTTAAAATTTTTCTATATTTTTGTTTGATGTTCTTTAGCATTTGCACTAGTTTTATAAAAAATGCACTGAACTTGCCTGCACATGTGACCATCTTCCAAGTGATGACTTCCATCCAATAATTGAGTTTGTGACAAAAGCATTTTCCTGTCACAAGAACAAAAACATTTGTTAATACATTGTAAATAGATTTAAATATGTCTCTGGTCCATTTTTTCAATTTGGGTCCCTGTAAGTTTTTTATTCATTTTTAGTCCATTTAAGTTTGCATTTTTTCAATTTTGGTTATTGTAAGTTTTTTTTGTTCATTTTTAATCCTTGTGACTTTGAGCCTTTTCAATTTTAGTCCCTTTAATATTTCAATTTTTTAATTTTTAGTTCCCATAAGTTCATGGTTACAAGGACCAAAATTTGAAAAATGTAAACTTAAAAGGACTAAAAATGGGCAAAATATCTTATAGGGACCAAATATTAAAAAAGCACAAACTTACAGAAACTAAAATTGAAAAAACACGAACTAACATGGACTAAAAACATATTTATGCCTTGTAACTATTACACATGTAGGCTTCTGGTTCCTTACCTTAATTTCAACATCATCCAAGATGATACAACTGCTTAACCTGACACCAGCACCTACACGAACATTTGCTGAGATAGAAACATTGGGACCAAGCTGTTCAAGAAAGAAAAGAAAAACTTATTTTATATTTGATTCAAATTTCAAAGTATTGGTTAGGATCCAATTGAAAGGTATGGGAGTCCCACATGACGTATTGGAATTCTAGTGTGAGGTTTATAAGGCTTTGGTTCTTGAACTACAACAGCTAGCTTTTGTAGTGGTGTTCTCCTAAGGTTCTTATCAGTATACATGTCCATATAAACAAAAATTTTGATTTTCTCCACAATTTTGTTTTCATTTTACTTTCAGCCAACATTTATAATTGCAATAATACAATATGCACTGTTCATTCAGTCTTTGGATTTAAAGTCAGATTAAAAATCTTCCCACCATCATTTGTCTGCAAAATAGTCTGCTCTAACAAATTAGTTCCTAAACTTGTATAACGGAAACAATGCACCCATAAAAAAAAGTATTTGAAAATATTGTATAAATTCTAGTCAAGTTTTTTTCCTTTTAGAGAAAATCTATGCTATCTATGTCTTCAGCACTTCAGCAGGTAATTACCGTTGAGGCTTTAGTAGTTTACAGCAGAAAATGCATCAAGATACTAGTGCCAATTTAACTTTTGTTTAAAAAAGTATTTACAATCTTGTGAAAGCTACGGAACTACCTTTGCAGATGGATGAACTTTGGCAGATGGATGAATATATACATCACCAACAATGGTAGCTTTCTTTTTACCATCTCCACTCGCCAAAAGATCAAGTGAAGTATATCGGAATTGAGCAAGATACAATTCTGAGCATTTCAATGACATTCTGTTCATGTCAAGTGTATACTATCAGTTAAACCTAATAATGATCCAATATTAAAGCTTAAGGCAGTATTAAGATAGTAAGCAACCCTACCCTGGAGTTTTAATTTGCTCCCAGAAATCCGTTGTCTCATATGTATACAGTTGCTTCTTTCCAGCTAGAGGTGATAATATATCTTGATCCAGTCTTACAAAATCAACGGGAATAGTCCTGAAGGGAAAATGTCTTCATGAGCCTTTGAAGATATTGCAGTTTTCAAAGGAGAAAAAATGTGCAATGAAAAGGATGAATCCTTTGGAACCAATGTGATATGTCTCAATATTCATTGAAATAGAGGAATGAAAAGCAATGAGGGTTAGTCATTTGTATTGCAGAGCAAGATTATTTAATCCCTAAAATAGAAAATTGTAGTCAAGTGTAGAGACTCTCTCACATTTGACTCGCATTCAAACCAATATCCATGCATGCCATTAATAGTCTTGAATTCTTTTTTAAAATAATAATAAAATAGTGGTATTTAATCAACCTTGTGGCAGATTGGAATGTTTCAAAGTTGGAGACACGGCGTAGATTAGCTGCAAGGGTGTCAATAAAATCAAGTCAATTTCCAATGGTACATCAAATATAATGTAGCTAAGTTTAAAAAAACAATCATTTGACTACTTCAGTATGCAGAGAGCCTTTTCATCATATTAAAATATGAAGCATCCCATATTTTATTTTAAGTAATAAATTAAAAGCAGAATAATAAAGGACAAGAGCAAAATAGATTAAAATATGTATTTCAGTATTTGATCCTTATGAGTCACATAATTTCAATTTATATATCTATAGGGGGGGAAAATTAATTTAGTCCCTAGAAGTGCAAAAGTTTTCAAAATAGTTTCCAACATTTGGATAAGCTTATCACAATGCCATCCTCCCCTTGTTGCTAATAGTTGTTGGTGTTGTAGTTACGCATCATTAAAATATATATTGGTCTCTATGTGACAAGAAAATTTAATTTAATCCATGATATATTGTTTTTTTATCTAGTTCTTAGTCATGCAAAAGTGTTCAAAACTCAAACTTAGTTCTTAAAATGAAAAGTGTATCCAAGATCTAGGACTTTTCCATCTAACACTTGGTATGAAATACAACCCTAAATCACTGCAAATTACAATTCCCTATAAAAAAAGTAAAAAAAACAATTATTTGCAGCAAAAAATTATAGGTCTGCTAATGACATAAGTTGGTCTATATACCACCATATTTGTGTATGTGGTTTGTTCATTTTCTAGTGCATCCCCACCCATTGGAGAACAAACATATCAATTTTCGCAACTTTTGGTAACATGCCTGTATCAATGGGATCTCTCACATTGGTTAGAAGTGTGTTACCTAACAACTAAGTTGGATCTGTTTCATCTAATTCTCTCCTTAGCTTTATAGATTTGCCAGGTCTTTTTTACGTAGTTTGGGATAAGATCCCCACATCATTACTCTAAAATCCTCTTCTACCTTAATGATACATAAAAAATACTAAACCTTGGCTGAAGTATATGAGCAAGTTTATCCAACTCCAACTTAAATATTATGTTTCAGGGAATCAATTCATGTAAAACACAAATTAAATCTAAAGGTTGAAGCAAAGTTAAATCTTATGTTTCAGGGAATCAATTCATGTAACACAAGCCTTTTGTTATCTGAGCTTTTTCAAATGTGATTGAAAGAGACCAACCTCTGCCTTCTTGATTAATATACACATCGTGGATGGCAGTAAAAATATCAGGGGTGAAAACATAGACACCGCAGTTTATCAAATCACTGACCTGCATATTATACAATGTTTAATTTTTCTTAGGTGTAGTCAGAAGCAAAATATATAGCAAATACCAGTCAAGATCCAACATCGGATTGCACTTTTTTCTTAGTAGAAAAAATGAAGTGAAATAAACCAAATTAAATACTCACAAATGTCTCAGGTTTCTCAGTATAATGCAGCAACTCATTAGTGGTTGGATCAGAAACCAACTCCCCAAACTGGTTAGCAGATTCAGCTGAAACCTACACAAGATATCCACAATCCAAGAAGGAGAATGAAATAGGTGAGATGTTTTCAATTTTTTCTACAGTAAATGCTACCCCCTTATATACACATATTTTCCTATGAGCCAACCTTGATTACCAACATTGTCCCCATCCCGCCATATCTTTTATGGGCATCTGCAAAAGGAAACAAGTAATATTTCAGTAGTGTCCCTGCCATACGTCTGAAGAACTACCACAATTTAACAGCAAATACTTACCAAGCATTGATGGTAGTGGAAAGCTGCAGCAAACATCACAATTTAACAGAAAGATATGTGACTGCAATCAAAATATAGCCAATCTGTTAGAATTTATTCATTAATCATTCCCAAGTTAATTCACAATATAAGATAAAATGGTAAAAACAGTGACAAGAAGTGTTTCTAACTGGGCAGTCTTCCATGATAATATCTCTAAAGTAGTAAAGGCCGCCTGCTGAACCATGCGGTTTATCCTCCTTCAAATATCTAGATTGATACCAGTAACACACCATGATCAGGTCCAGCATTTTACAGAGCTTAACATACTTTCTCTTATTAAAGTTGCATACTAATGCACTAGTCACCTTACTGGTAATTTCAGCTCATTTGAGATTGAAGAGACATATAGAGCAAATTCTCGCTCCTCATAGAATCCAAGAAGAAATATTTGAGCCAAATTGGGTATCTGAAGAAGACAAAAACTAGTAAGTAAAAACACTCCACACCTTTTAAGTAACATATCAGGTCTCCTCTCCTTTTAATCAGTTTTTAAGCTGAGATTCAATTTGAATTTTAGACTAATGAAGACTGTATGTATTTACACACAAAAACACACACAAGTATGCAAGTCGACAATCAACATTAAAATTGAAGCAAACCTTTTTACAAGCAGAAATAGGATGGTGAACCATTGGCTGGCCAGCCAAAGGGAAAAGCGGTTTGGGAATATTGAAGGAAAGAGGTCGAAATCTGGTCCCTGCAGACACAATTGAACAAAGCCATTAGAAAAAAACTACAGAACCCCAAAAACTCAAATGGGAAATAGACTCTACCTTTGATTTTAAAAAAACATATATTTCAAATACCTTTTGTGGGTCCACCCACCATGATCACAGCGACCACCTTCTCTGAATTTTCCATAGCCAAAGCACAGATCTTTAAACTCAAAAAGCAAACTTGTGAGTGATGAGGACAACACGGGTAGATTGAATTATGGGATTTGAGATACTGTTTAGCTTTGCTAAGGTTGAGTTTTGGGTCTCTTTTTCAGTATTATGTGTGTTGTGTTGTGTTGTGCCATGTGACTCTAACTTAACAATTTTCCACAGTTTGGACTAACAGTCAGACCAGATCCAAAGCATATGCCAGTACCATAAACTAAGAATACAATTGAAATTCATGTTTGATTTAGTTGACGCTTCCCGTGCCATGTTTAAAAAACATTGCATGGTGGATCAAAGGTTAAACTGTTGGGTCACTAATATATTTCCACAAGCTCGTTCTTAAAGTTCAAATCCATTGACATCCATCCATGAGGTTTTCAAAAATCAAATCAAACAAGTTCTAAAAAAAATAACAAACACATAATTTCCAATATGATCAAGACTTCACATTGCCTCAACTCTCAACTATGTCAAATTTCTTGAATCGGCAAAATAAGGGGACGGTAAGCAATCAATCTTGAATCTACCGCAACTATATCAAAGCTTAATGGAAAATTTTAAAACTGAACCAATGAGATTACCAATTTCAGAATCACAAAAACACAAAAAACAGAACAGAGGTCAAAACTCGATACCTGCTACGAAGACTTGGTGGCTGGTGGTTGCCGCGTGCGACTGCGACGGCCTACTGCTCTGGTGCAGTGGTGCGCCGACGCTGGTTGTCGGTGGCGAGGTGCGACGCCGGCAGACGGGGGTGGTTCGACGGCTCGGTGGAGGGTGGTTAACTACAAAGTGCTGTGCGTTTAGGTTTTGTGTTTTCAGACTTGAGTTGAGAGTAGACCAGGACGAAGACTAAACAAACTTGTTGCGCACGTGCGAGAGTTTCCGAGAATAAATGGGAGAATGATGTGATCTTATGTTGGACTTTATTCACCAATTTTGAATATTTGTGTATACACAAATAGAGTAATATATATTATTATACCATTATATATATATATATAAAAGTGAAAAAAATTATATTAACACATCTTAAATTTTTTTATGCAATTTATATACATGTAGAGATACTTATATTAGTCTCAACAAATAACAACTTGTTATTATTACTTTTAATGTGTTCAACAAACCCCATTGAGTATATATATATATATATATATATATATATATATATATATATATATATATATTAATTGAATTTTTTATATTTAGTCTAAATCAAATTCATTCGAATCATATTAGGCTAGTTTATTTTTTATAGAAAAATACTTATTACAGACAAATATTTATTTATTTAATATCTAATTCTTTTCATAATTATTGCTATATATCTCATTAATTTATTTACTCAAAATATGATTAAAAAAATTATAAAATAAACATTATCAAATTAAGATACTTACTAATAACATCTAATGTCATAAGAAGAATAAAATAAATAAAGCGAAAAAGGACAATAATTCAATAGCAAATTTGGGGTTAATGGTATTTTTTGGAAACGAAATTAAAGCACGTGTGGGGGTAAGAATAGAAAATTTGGGGTTGCTAGGTTTAGTTATGCCCCTTGGGTATCTTAATGGTATTTTTTAGAAAACAAAATTTAAAGCACATATGCGGTAAGAATAGAAAATTTGGGATTAAGAATAGCAATTCCCCATTCAAAAACAAAACTTTCAAAAGGCTTAAAATGTATTTAGTAAATCAGTTATAAATATAATTTTATCATAATTTTAATATAATTATTATGCAAAAATAAATATTTATTGAATATATGTAATATTATTTTTTATGATATTGTGTATTATTTATATATTACTATATTTATTTCTAAATATAAGACTCTTTTAATTAATTTATCATTTAAGAAAATTGATTAATTTAGTTAACAACATTAAATTTGTTAGCAATTTATATATTTTTTAAAAATTAACCTTAAAAATATTGAGACTCATCATCTTTTTCTTTTTATTTAATTATTTTTTACCTAATTAACTAATGTGTTTATCTAATCCTTATAAGAGATGATATATTTATTTTTCTAAATCATAACATTTATTAGTAAAAAATAATTAAGCATATTTTAGTCAATTAGTCAATGCAAAAGATAACTTGAAAAGAATTTTATAAATAAAGTACAAAGAATTTTAAAATATAGTCCTATATTTAGACACGAAAGTAATATATTATATTAATCCCATAATGGTAGAAAAACATAAAATAAAATAAAAATAGCAAAAATAAAAATTAAATAAAAAAAACAAAGAAGGAAACACATAAAATAAAAAAATAGAAAAAACAAAAAAAAAAAGAAAGAAAGAAAAAATAAGAAAAAAAATAGAAAAGCATTAAAAAAGAAGGTAAAACATGATGAGACTATGAGAGAGGAAAAAACATAGAAGAAAAAATAAAAGATGAAAGAGAAACAAACTCAAAGAGAAAGCTCTATCTAAATGGTTGACACCTAGACCCTTGAGGAGTTACTTTTCTTATATAGAAATAGATAGATGGCTAAGATAGGTAAGGATTATTATGGGATACATGCACTAGATTTTTTATTTTTTATTTTTTTAAAAAAACACACTTTCTCCTCCCCAACCCAATTACAACTCTCCTTTTCCTCGCCGATTGCTTGACCTTCATCACCACGGACAACCATGTCGCCATCGAGGATATCCTAACAACATCAGAGATGACCCCAACAATGTCGCGACACGATCCCAAAGCCGTCATTATTCAAACAATTGCGATGAATTGAATCTCGATGCCTCCAATTTGGATCTGAAGTATCTAGAGATTTGGATCTGGAGGGTCTATATTTGGATCTCAACACCTTCAATCTCATTGTGTGTCACTGTGTTTGTTTAGGTTGCGATACAATACAACACCACTTTTCATATGGAAGAAGATGGTTTACGGGGGGAGAATGAGAAAGGAAGAAATAGGGAGGGAGCCGATAGAGAAGGATGAACATTGGGATTGGAGAGGGAGAGGAGAAAGAGGTTGTGATGGTGATCAAAAGGAGTGGTGGCCTAGTGGGGGAGGGAAGAGAAAGAAAAGAAAAATTAATTTGATCCGGTGTGTGCACTTCCACAATACTCCTGTCATACCCTAATTTCGTCCGAAACTCCCCCAAATTTATAGTTTTGCTTATCCTCAAGCAAAGAAATAAAAATTTACTTGTCCTCAAGGGACAGAATTTACAGTGGTTACTTAAAAGAAATGTGTTTGTTCTAAAGCCTTCAATCACATGACATAAGTGGCAAGCAATACTTCAACCAACAACTCTTCATAAAGATATGCAGAATTTCAAAGATATGAACATGATCATTAAGCAGCACAAGTGAAATAAGCTAGCAAGCAAGACAGGTATCAAGGAAGGTTCATTAAGCCCAATCCTCACGGTCACTGTTTCTCTCATAAGCACAAGTGTTTAAGGTAATTCTTCAAATCAACAACCAACACAAGTCTCAACTTTTGCATTTCATCTCATGCCATACAATCACAAACACACAAATTGAATCTGAAGGACTTCCTTGGCTTGTAATGAGGCTGGGCTACAAACAATTCATGGTTTTTCTAGGACGCAAAAACTTAGGTTCTAGGAGAGCATTCATCCTTAGATCAATTTTTTTCCTTTTATTCCCAACTTCTATTGAAATGCCACAATCATAAGGCACTTAGCTTAAGCAACAGCACATACAAACTTGCTTATTCTTAAAACTTCTTTTTTTTATATTATTTTAGCAGTTTTTTACTTACTGCTTCTTGACACAATTTTCCTATGTGGTTATTACTTGTCTTACCACAATTATCATCACCCAATATCTTCCCCCAAATTTGGGACAAATTTGCTTTGAACCATGATGCTCTCCTACAACCTAAAGAAAGGTAGATAGAGATTATAGTTCAACTGGCTTAGGGTTCAACTCAATCAATCATATTTAAGCTCAACATGGGTGCAAAGGATTCATCATTCGTGAACAAGGTAAGTTGTTTGGCTAAGTGGTTAATTCAATCAATCACGACCTTCATCATTTCCAAAATCATGCATTCATTCAGTATTTAGATATTCATGCAAAAATCGGTACTCAATGCTAGTCGTTCTCTCACAATTAAGGTTCACACACTCACCGGGTTATGGCTAATGATTACCTTCACAATTTACCTATCAAACAAACTAACATTTTCACTCACACCTCTAATTCATGTTCTTTCCCTTCTAATTACCGCATACTTATTCAAAGCACGTGATCTAACATCTCAATTCACTCAAGTCATGCAATCAACCAATTCCAACATCAATCACAAACACCAGAATTTTAAAACCAAAACAAAGCACTACATAAGATTTAAAAACTGCAAACTGTTCAAGAAGCTGTAAATTTTGCTAAATAAACTAAACTAAAACTGAAATTTAAAAACTGTATCTAAAAAGCATAAAATAAATAAAGTCCTGTCTTTAGTCCTCCTGTGCTGGTGTTGCCTCATCATGCATCCTGGGCTGGCAAAGATGTATCCTATGTTGGAGTGGGATAGGGATCCCAGGAGCTCTGTGCCACCGCCATATCAGCTGCATAATCTGTGTCCTCGACGGGTGTGGTAGCAGGAGTAACCTCTGGAGTCTCCTCAGTCTCTGGCTCTAGCTGCGGCTCCCGGGCTATAGGAGCCTCACCTCTCCCCAAAGAAGAAGGTTGGACTCCTGGCTAGGCCACCTGAGCCATGAAATCCTCCATGCTAATGATGGGCCGATGCTGAGCCAGGTCGTGTATACTCTGCATCACCAGGCATAAGCCATGGTGAAGGCTCTACAACACCGGCATGATCGCATCTGAGCTCTGACCGGAGGTGTCGGAAGATGCAAGGGGTGCTGGAATAGGAGCTAGTGCAAGAGCTGAAGCAAGGGGAGCAGAAGCGTCAGGTCCCCTAGCTTTGGTCTTGCGGGTCCCCGGAAAGGTGATCGTGGGATCATCCGGGTTCCAGCAGTTCTTTCTAATATAAGCCAAATTAATGGCAGGGCTAAGTGACTCAAAGGTCAACGAGTCCGGAATAACTCCCCTGGCGATGCATAAAGTAGTGATAAGAGCTAGGAAGCCAAGTCGGGAAGAGTTGGACTGGGCCATCTGAGAGATCTGGCCTGAGATGAACGAGCCCACATCCATATCCATCCTCATGACGAATCCGTACACTAACCTCGCCCTGTCCATGTTCAGATTGGACGTGTGAGAGGTGAGGGCGAGGTTGGAGTAGGAGAGGACACTCCAGGTCTACACCAGAGTGGTGAGGTCCTTCCTCAGGAGCTTCCAGGGTGCTCCTTCAGCGTTTAGAACAAAACTGCGCCCTGAAATGCAGAGCTTGGAAGCAAGCTCCTGAGGGTCTGAATGAGTGTGGCAGAACCTGGAGTAGGTGGTGTATTGCTCCCCTGGCTCCAAAACCACGGGGGTCTCCAAGAAGGCATTCAGCATCTCCCCATCAAATTTAATCAACCTTCCTCTCACCCTAACCTGCCAGGGTGATTTTTCCTCTGGGTCATATAAATTGGCATAAAATTCCTTGACCCAGGCCATGTCAATGCGATCATCAGGCTGCCTGGTCAAGGCTTTATGCCACCGCCTCCTCTCAAGTTCCCGACGGAACTCATCATACTCAGTGATATATAAGTTAACGTTCCTCTCCGGAAGAAGGTTCCGGGAGTGAACGTTCTGCTCATATCATTCCCAAGCGCCCTCAGAAATGAATCTGGTCGTATCATAGGGCTCCTGAGGTCTGGAAACGGTTGCTTTCCTTTTTCTAGAGGCCATCTGCATCAAAAGAATCACAGGAAATGAAGTTAGACAAGTTTTATTCAAAACTGAAAGCAGAAAAATGGACTGGGCGTTTAGTGAGATAGACCTGCTTAGTGCGCCCTCAGAAAATAACATGATACGCTTAGTGCGACTATTGAAAAATAAACACTCTAGCTAAGCGAGACACCATCGCTTAGCTGACACAGCACAATGGCTAAGCGAGCATGGATCGCTAAGCCTTATTCTCCAACAGAGAGCTAATTGCGCTTAGCGAGACAAGCTCGCTTAGCGCGACACACTACGCAAGCTTAGCGCCAAAAGACGCTTAGCCCAACTTGACCACTAAAAAATAATTGGCTTAGCAAGCTCGCTAAGCCTTATTCAAAAATAGATAAGAAATTGCGCTTAGCGAGTGTGACTCGCTTAGTGCATGAACAAAATTCAAAACAACTAAATTGCCTTGGGCTTAGTGAGATTGACTCGCTTAGCCTAGGCTTATTCAAACATCAGAGGCATGGTGCCTTAGTGAGCGTGGTTCGCTTAGCCACAACTAGAATACCAAAAGCCTCATAGACTCTGACCTAACTAAACTAACTCGCTTAGCGCGGCATGCCGGCTTAACGAGTTCATACAAACTCAGAAATTAAAACTGGAAATTTAAATGCTTGTTAAGCCTATGTGCAATGGCTTAGCGAGTTCATACATATAAGCATAAATTTAAACAAAAATGACAAACATGCTTAGCGGGACAGGGCCGACTTAGCAAGTTAATCAAAAAACCCAAAAATTCATCCAAAATTGATGAACTCGTTTAGCGAGCAGGCTCGCTTAGCTAGTACATCGAAATTTCCAAAAAATTTGGGGCTTCGAAGCCTCAACTTTCCAGCCCTTATCAAGCCTAATAACTCTAATCAAAACACATCAAATGAACTTACATTATACGCGAAATTAAAGCCTTAACAACATATAATCAAACACCTAAGCAATGAACAACAACATTAACACAAATTTGCAATTCACAGAGCAAACAAAATGTCTTCTATCCTAGGGTTCAAAAATAGAAATTAACAAGAAGGAAATGGATACTTACTTGGATTGCTGAGGTAAATGAGTAGAGATTAGGGCAAAAGAAGAGGGAAGCAAAATGCACAGTGCAGGAAATGCCAATGATGAGATAGGCAAGTTATAATTTTTGCACAAAAGTAACTGCCTAAGGCAGTTATGTCTTATTTTTGGCAGTTTTGACTATCTCGCTTAGCGCGGGTGACTCGCTAAGCAAGCACTCAATGATGTTAGAATTTTCAAATTTAAATTCACGCGCTTAGCGGGACATACTCACTTAGCCCAATTCGAGAATTAGAAAACTCGAGAAGGTTTTGGGCTTAGCGCGAAGGCACGTGCTTAGTGAGTTCTACAACTCTGATTGTTTTGCAACTTCCGCTAAGCGGGACGTGGCCGGCTTAGCGAATTAAATGCCTCAAGATGCAGTAGTGGGGTTGCGCTTAACGAGATGGTCTCACTCAGTGCAATGCCATTCCAGAGAGATAATTGGGCTTAGCGGGTATGACCCGCTTAGCCTAATTGGCATGGGGGTCCAGGCAGAGAAATATTTGCGCTTAGCGTGCAGATGCGCTTAGCGAAACTATGTGTTGTGCTTAGTGAGCTGACTCGCTTAGCCCAATTCCAATAAATGCAATTCTAGAGAATTTTTTGGACTTGGCACAACTGTATCGCTTAGCAAGATCCCTTCAGCCAATAGGTAGGGGTTGGCGTGCTTAGCACGAGTGAGTACTCGCTCAGTGCATGAAGGATGATTCGCTTAGCGCACAGGGTGCACTGAGCAAGTGGATGACTAAATTTTTTTTCTGAGTTATTTCCCATCCACAACTTCAGAGAAGCTTAAGCAACCCCTTTTCTCATACAAAACATGTTGATGTTTTACTCTAGCAATCACCAACAAGTTGAAACCTAACTATATGCAATGATTAAGAAAAACAAAGAAAAAGAGCAGGGTTGCCTCCCAGTAAGCGCTTCTTTAACGTCACTAGTTTGACGCATATTACCTCAAAGGTCTTGTAACTACAGAATGGTGGTTAATCTCTCAATGTTCCCACCTTGATACAACTTCAACCTCTGACCATTTACTATCCATGTTCTGTTTGGAGTTTCTGATTGGGGATTAAATAATTCCACTGCTCCATATGGCTTGACTTCCTTGATGGTGAATGGTCCAGACCATTTAGACTTTAGCTTGCTTGGAAACAACTTCAATCTTGAGTTGAACAACAACACTTGTTATCTTGGCCTAAAGTCCTTCTTTAGCAGCTTCTTGTCATGATAAGCCTTCACTTTTTCTTTGTACAATCTTAAAGACTCGTATGCATTCAATCTCATTTCTTCCAACTCCAAGAGTTGTAACTTCCTCTTTTCCCCTAATAGGGCCTAGTACGCCTTATGCTCCATTTCTACCGGTAAGTGGCAGGCTTTACCGTAAACCATTTGGAACGGAGACAGGCCTATAGAGGTCTTGAAGGCAATTCTGTAGGCCCATAATGCATCATCCAGCTTGCTTGACCAATCCTTCCGAGTGGAAGCCACAGTTTTCTCCAAGATTTTCTTCAATTCACTGTTGGAAACTTCAGCTTGGCCATTTGTTTATGGGTGATAAGGTGAGGCTACTTTATGTGTGACATGATAGTGGCCTAGCACCTTCTACAGTTGGCTGTTGCAAAAATGAGAGCCCTCATCACTTATTAGGACCCTAGGCACCCCAAAGCGAGAAAAAATATTCTTCTTCAAAAACTTCACTATAGTTTTAGCATCATTCTTCGAGGTCGCCACTACTTCAACCCACTTAGAGACATAATCCACAACTACAAGAATATATTCATTACCAAATGATGGTGGAAGAGGACCTACAAAGTCAATTCCCCAACAATCAAAGACTTCTACTTCCATAATGTTCTGCAAGGGCATTTCATTTCTTCTAGAGATCCCCCCATTCGTTGACATTGATCACATTGAGTGGCATATTCATGATCATCTTTGAAGAGTGTTGGCCAAAAGAATCCTGCTTGCAAGACTTTGGCTGCTGTTTTGTCTCCACTATAATGGCCTCCACATGGTGAGTTGTGACAATGTCATAGTATGCTTCTGGCTTCTTCCTTTGTTACACACCTTCTCAAAAGGTTGTCAGCACCAATCTTGAACAAATGTGGATCATCCCAAACATAAAAGCGAGCATCATGTAGGAATTTCTTCCTTTGCTGCGAAAAATCTTTGGGGATGATTCTAGTTGCCTTGAAGTTAGCCAAATCAGCGAACCATGGCCTCTCATTTACCATAAACAACGATTCATCAAGGAATTCGTCTCTTATTTCTAATCCTTTCAAAGTCACCTCTTCATTGACTAGTCTTGACAAGTGGTCAGCTACCGGATTTTCAGATCCTTTCTTGTCTTGGATAACTAGATCAAACTCCTGAAGCAACAAAATCCACCTGATTAATCGAGGTTTGGAGTAAGCTTTATTCAGCAAATACTTGATGGATGCATGATCAGTATAAACTATAACTTTCGATCCCACTAAGTATGATTTGAACTTTTCCAATGCATAAAAAATTGCAAGCATCTCATTCTCTGTAGTAGCATAATTGATCTGAGCCTCATTTAAAACCTTGTTGGCATAATAAATAGCATGGAAGACTTTGCCTTTTCTCTGGCCCAATACAACACCTACAACCTAATCAATTGCATCACACATTAGCTCAAATTCTTGATCCCAATTTGGTGTTGTAATGATGGGAGCGGACACTAGACTAGTCTTGAGGGTGTTGAATGCTTTCAAGCAGTCTTCATCAAACAAAAACACATCATCCTTGTTAAGCAAATTACTGAGCGATTTGGCAAACTTTGAAAAGTCTTTTATAAATCGCCTATAGAACCCAGCATGCCCTAAAAAGATTTTTACTCTCTTGACATTTACTGGAGGAGGTCGCTTCTCGATCACATCAATCTTCGCTTTGTCTACTTCAATCCCCCTCACAGAAATTTTGTGGCCCAACACAATTTCTTCTTGCACCATAAAATGACATTTTTCCCAGTTTAGCACCAAGTTTGTCTCTTCACACCATTGCAACACTCGCTCTAGATTTGCTAAACAGCAATCAAAAGATGAGCCAAAGACAGAGAAGTCATCCATAAACACTTCTATACATTTCACCACCATGTCAGCAAATATTGCCATCATACATCTTTGAAAAGTTGCAGGAGCATTGCAAAGACCTAATGGCATTCGCCTATAGGCAAACACACCAAAGGGATAGGTGAATGCTATCTTTTCTTGGTCATTTGGATCCACAACAATCTGATTGTAGCCAGAGTATCCATCTAAGAAATAATAAAATGATTGTCCTGCCAGCCTTTCAAGCATTTGATCCATGAAGGGAAGTAGGTAGTGATCTTTTATGGTGGCATCATTCAATTTTCTATAATTAATACACATTCTACAGCCAGTGACGGTTCTTGTGGGAATTAAATCATTCTTCTCATTCCTAATTACCACCATGCCTCCTTTCTTGGGAACCACCTTCATAGTACTAACCCAAGCATTATCCGAAATGGGATAAATGAGGCCTGTTTCTAACAATTTAAGTACTTATTTCCGCACTTCTTCCTTCATAATTGGATTCAATCTTCTTTGTGGTTGCCTTACAGGCTTATAGTCAACTTCCATGTTGATCTTATGCATACAATAAGAAGGGTTGATTCCTTTCAAGTCCAAAATATGACATTCAATGGCTGCTTTGTGTTTCTTCAAAACTTTCACCAGCTGAGATTCCTCTTCCTTTCTTAGAGAATTATAGATGATCACTGGATTGACTTCATTTTCTCCTAAAAACACATACTTCAGATGTTCTGGAAGAGTCTTCAGCTCCACTTTAGCCTTTTCTATTGAACTGCCCTTCTTCAATTCTTCAAAAATCACTTTTCCAGAAGGATTTTCTTCTACACCCTCTAATTCCTCTAAACATCTCTGCACTTCTTTTACTTGCTTCGTCGTCAGACACTTCATAGTGTTAGTCAGTGCTTTTTCAAGTGGGGACTGCAGTACCATGGCTCTAGCTACCATGTCTATCTCATGTTCTACCTTTTCTACTTTAAAACAGGCCTTGTGGTCACTTGGGTGCTTCATAGCTTCAAATAGATTGAATGTAACTTTCTGATCATCCACACTCATTTCCAGATTACCTTTCCCCATATCTACCACACAATTGGCAGTTAACATGAAGGGACGGCCTAAAATCAACAAGATTTCAGCATCCTCTTCAATATCCATAATCACGAAGTCTGCAGGGAAGGTGAATTGTCGCACCTTGACCAAAACATCTTCAACCACGCCATAAGGCCTTGTGATAGACCGATCTTCCAGCTACAATGTCATTCTTGTTGGCATAATTTCCAGCTCTCCAATCCTTCTACGCATGGAGAGAGGCATCAAATTTATGCTGCCCCCAAATCAATGAGAGCTTTTCCAACTCACGCCGCACCAATAGAGCAAGGGATTGTGACACTCCTTGGATCCTTGTATTTAGGTGGAAGGATTCTTTGGATAACAACATTGTAGTTTCCCTTCACCATAATATTATCACTATGGATATATTTGCCCTTCTTGGTTAGTAGATCTTTTAGAAACTTAGAGTAGAGTGACATTTGTTGCAAGGCTTCTCCAAATGGGATAGTTATCTCCAATTTCTTGAAGATATCAAGGAAACGGGCTAAGTGTCATTCCTTGTCTTTCTTGGATGGCACCAAAGGGTATGGTGCTTCCTTCCCTAAACATGAGATAGCCTCCTTCTTCTTTTCTCTGGCCAACTCACTCTTTGTCTTCTTTTCTTCCTCTTTTTCTCTTTTTGTCTCATTTTTTTTCTTCTTTTTCTTCTTTCTCTTTTTCCTCACCATCATTTATTTCTTTCTCCCTGATCTGATCTTCTTCTTTTTCTTTTTCTTCTTCAGCCACTAACTCCTGCTCGTCATTATTCCTCCTTTCATCTTCTACTATGGTTTCCCTCTTGCTTCTAGTCATGACAGCCTTGCATTCTTCTTTGGGATTTTTCTCAGTGTTGGACCCAAAACCTCCAGAAGAATTTTCTGCTATCTGCTTGGCTAGTTGTCCTACTTGAATCTCCAGGTTTTTTATAGCAGACTCTATGCTCTTGTGATTGGACATTGAAACTTGCATGAATTGAGCTAAAGTCTCCTCTAGCTTGGTGGTCCTCTCATAAAGGCTAGGCCCTTGATTTTGAGGCATGTTCGATGGTCCTCCTTGTTCTTTGTTGAATTGGTTTCCAGGATGAGACCTCCACTGCCCTTGATTCTAATTAAAATGGCCACCTTGCTGGTAACCTGCAAATCCACCTGTATTAAACCCTAGTCTGTGCTTGTTTCCCATATAATTCACCTCCTTTGCTGCATCATCAAGAGGTATACAACAGCCAGACTTATGCGCTCCTCCATATATGCTACAACCTCCAACCTGTAGAATTGTTGAATGTGAATGTTGAGTCACTTGCAATTGGGTTGGCAACTTACTAAGTGTCTCCATCAATGATTCTAGCTGCTTAGCTAGCAGCTTGTTCTGCGCCAACAATACATCTTGTGAAGAAAGCTCTAGCAAGCTTCTATTTGTAGGTACATGATTTTGATCACGCAAAATAGCATGATCACTAGTAGCCATATTTTCAATAAGTTCCATTGCTTTTTCAGGAGTCTTCAATTTAATTTTTCCTCCAGCAGAAGCATCCAATAACTGCTTGGATTGCGGTCTCTAAATATTCAACTGAATCGGCTCGGAGAATCCATGAGTTGGTTTCGCTGCAAGCTATGGAATCTCTCAAGCGCTTCACTTAGGGATTCATCTGGAAATTGATGGAATGAGGAGATAGTTGCCTTGCCTTCAGCTGTCTTAGACTCAGGGAAATATTTCTTCAAAAACTTCTCTTCAACTTCCTCCCAAGTCTTGAAACTATTTCCCTTGAACGAGTGTAGCCACCTCTTGGCTTCTCCAGCCAAGCAAAATGAGAACAAACTAAGCCTCACTGCATCCTCCGACACACCTGAAATTTTCACAATATTGCAGATTTCTATATAAGTAGCAAGGTGTGCGTAAGGGTCTTCATTTGGCAAACCATGAAACAAATTTCCTTGAATCAACTGAATCAAGGAATGAGGATATATGATATTGTGAACTTGAACTTCTGATCGTGCGATGCTTGTAAAGAATTACGACATGATCGAACTAGAATAGTCTTCAAGAGTCAGCCTTCGTGGTTGATCTTCAACCATGATATGAGCTTCAGATGCACCTACTTCAAAGTCTCTTAACTCTGGAAATGCTGAAGATGATTGAACTTCCACCGAACTTGGTTGTGTTGTCCTTTCCTGCAAAAATTTTCTCCTTTTCTCTACGTTGTTTCTCCTGCAAGTGGCTTCTATCTCCAAATCTAATGGAGCTAAATTCCCTGCTGAAGAGTTACCTCGCATACAAGAAGTACTAAACAGAGCAACAGTTAACCAAATCAAGAGAAATTTAAATCCTAACTAACTATTCACAAAATCAATCAAAGAATAAAGAATAAATGTCTACAAACTGAACTATACTATCTAAGTTAAAAGAAATTCCCTGGCAATGGCGCCAATAACTTGTTCGATTGGTCTCTATGATGCTATTCGGCAAGTGCACCGAGTCGCGCAAGTAATATAAAACAATAAGAATCGAGTATCATATCCACATGGAATTTGTTTCACTCAGAAAATGTATATTCAGTGAGCAAACATTTTGTGTAAACCGAAAGCAAAGTAAATATCAAGTTGGGTTTTTGTGTGAAAATCTACTTAACTATAAACTAAATATCTACGGTTTGAGAAGTAAAAACAGTCAAGTAAAAAGCGTTGGGTTGTTCTACTGAATCTACCTTGATGTTGCTATATATTTTTCTCTATTTAATGTTATCTTAGTGTTCTTATGCTGAGAAATTATCCAAACCAAGATCCCTCTAGTGAATGGGCCTAACTCTCTTTAAACCTCGTCCTTGATCCCTCAACAAACTCAGCCTAAGAGAGTTACATTAAGTCTACAGCATAATATGGACTAGATCGCTGCACTTCATTCCTAGACATATAGTTTTCTAGCTTGCTCTATCAAGTTCTAAGGCTTTAAAGCACTTTCCAATGCTAAAAATCCTAACTATACATACAAATGGGTGATCAAGCCACAAGCATGTAAAAATAAGCATGGATAGAAGCAATGAACATATAAAAATAACCTTAAATAGATAGTGAAAGAATATTACATCAAAGGTTCAGCAGAACTCCCCAACCAAGAGATTTAGCCTTCCATTACAAGTAATGAGCTTTCAATACAAAGGACAAATTTTGAGGGAAGAAAATGGCTAAGAATGGTTAAGGATGTCTCTTTCAACCTCTACAACCCTAGTCTCACTCCTCTAACCTAGACTCTCTTGGTGGCTTTGTTTCTGTTGCTTTAGCTTCTCCCTTGGCTATGTTTTTCGACTCCTCTCCTTATTTTCCAGCAACTTCAGTGTTTTAAAGACTCCTTGACATTTCAGATTCTGAAGGATCGCTTAGCGAGAGATTGACTCACTAAGCGAGAGTAAGTGAATTTTGATTTAGTGAGCTAGGCGCGCTGAGCGTGAGAAGAGACAAACAACTCGCTGGGCGAGCTTGCAGCACGCTGGACGAGCACATCTCTGACTGATCCTCTTCTATGGTTTCCCGGCATGCTAAGTGAGTTGTGTGCCTCGCTTAGCGGATGTCACTCGCTAAGCGCATATGCCTCGCTTAGTGAGACACCAGATGCTTGAACCTTCTCTTCTTTTAGCCTAAAATTGAAGTGGTTTCAACATTAATTCACAAAATGGGAGTATCCACTATATAAAATCAAACTAAACATGAAAATATGTACAATTCCTACAAGGAGAACCATAAATTGGGGGAAAGATGTTAATTTTATGTAACTATTCAATGCAAAAGTTAGTCGTAAATAATGACTAACAATTTGCCGGGGAGGGGGGGGAATGAGAAGGGAAGAAAATGGGGAGGGAGCCGATAGAGAAGGATGAACATTGGGATTGAAGAGGGAGAGGAGGAAGAGGCTGCGGTGGTGATCAAAAGGAGTGGCGGCCTAGTGGGGGAGGGAAGAGAAAGAAAAGAAAAATTAATTTGATCCAGTGTGTGTACTTCCACAATACTCCTGGCATACCCTAATTTCATCCCAGGACTATCATTCGTTGATCTTTTGATCCTTGCTAGTCGACTTATAGTGTTGAACGCCAGTTACAATGCAAAGCAAGGAACCATTCGATGTTTCGATCAGGAAGGCAAAAGATACCAAGAAAGGAGGGCAAAAGGGTTTATTCCTTGTTTTTCCTTGGCCCCAGCTCGCCCAGGCCAACATTTGGCTCACCTAGGCCACCAAATAACTTCAAGGCTAAGGGACTAGCTCGCCTGGGCGAGCTCATTGCTTCAGGGTTAAGTTTCAGGCAAGCTGCAACCGCCCCAAGGTGGCCTTTTACCTATAAATAGGCATCCTAGGGGTATATTAAAGGGTTACAAGGTTCAGAAGTGGATGGAATTGAGAGAATTAAGAAAGAAGAAGAAAAAAGAGGAAACAAAGCTGAGGCACTACCAAATCGTGATCTCGATCATTCCCTACGTCGTTTTCTTATTCTATGTTCTTTGTGCGACCATCGGTTAGTTTTATTTTTAGGGATTGAATTTGATCTATGTACCCGTAGGGGTCCTCCTTGTTATTATGTGCACATTCATCTTCTCCATCTATCATCGGCGATCTCGTCTGTTTTTGTAAAATTCAATTTTAACCGATCACTAGTGCTGTAAAATTGTCTTTAAAATAGATTGAAAGTTAATAAACAAAACAAAGATAAAACCAACTCATAACTAACTTCTTTTTCAAATATCACTTGAAATTGTTTCAAGGTCCAACGCCTTAACGATTATCTCTGCTTTTCAAAATTTAAAACATCATTTCAAGGTCCAATGCCTTAAACGACTTTTTGTTCCCAATTAAAATAAATATTTCAAAAACATAAAATCAATTTAAGACACAAACATTTAGACTTAAAGAACTACGTAGGTCTGAATTCCTCATCGCACCTGAGAATATGTAGGAGCAAGGGTAGCCCCCTTGTCGACCTCAAAAAAATATTAAAATATAAAAAAATGGAAAAATAAACATTTTTGAAGTCACGTTATGCACACTTGATTAAAGGTTTTCGCCCCTTGTGGCGGTCGCATGGGGTGCTAATACCTTCTCTATGCGTAAACAACTCCTAAATCCTTATTTTCAAAATTTGCAGACCTCTTTTTTGTTTTTCTAACGTTTTCCTCAAATAAACGTTGGTGGCGACTCCGCTCGTTTTCTCCCTTGGAGACGAACGCTTTGGCTTATCTATCTTGCTTTTGCCGTCTCATTGTGAGGTAGGTTGCGACAGATGGGGACTCCACTGGGGACTATTAGAGAGTTAAGCCATTCGATCAGTTTGCAATATTTTATCATGACTTCTTCTTTATTTATGCTGCATCTTCTCTTTTATCTTTTGTTTTGTCCATATTTGTGTATAAACTTTGCTATTTTATTGTGTTTGGTGTGTGTCTATCTATCTATTACATTCGTAGTTAGAAATATTTTTGTTCTATGCACGCATGACACCTACACCTTTGCACACATATTGAGATGTTAGGCCCTATACCCAGGTTTGTGTGAGCCATAGAGAGTGGAGGTCGATCTGTGGTCATGTTAGGTTTCCGACTCGCTTGATAACAGTGAAACCTAACCTAGAGTTTTCCTTTTTTGGTGAGGCATTGTCGCTGGTAGTCCCTACCGCCACAATGTTGTTACCTAAGAGGATGATATCTCTAGAAGCCAGTAAAGTTACATGAAGCCACCCTTGGGAGTTGTCACTAGAAGTGGACTTTTGGATCCTTTCCATTAGATTCCTGAATTAGGGGCACAAAGCAAACTCACTCTGGCTTGATCCTTGATCGCATCATGCATCTCTTCATGGCATCATAATGGGCACATTCGTTCCTGCATTTATCATTTATCATATTCATGCATTGCATTTGCATAAGTCATTACGTTATCATACATCTTCATTTAGCACGCTTTTGTTCTGCCAATTGCATACATTTTATTTTCATTGTCCGCATGTTATGTTCACTCATGCATGATCCTGACACATAGTTGCTCATGCCTTGCGTTTTCCAAAAAAAAAACAAAGAAAGAAAAAGAACAAAAAGAAAGTCACAATGAAGTGTGAAAGTTTACACCACATTCTTAGTTACATGTGTTAGGTACCATGATGATAGCTATAAACAAACCATGTTGGGATTATACATTCATTTCTCTCAAAAAATGATTGAAAATCACGTGAACATTGTACCTAATGCATTGTTAACTAGGAAAGGGTGGTTCTTCAGGCATCTCATGTTGATCTCATAATTACATTTGTTATGCAAAGCATAAGTATGTCCTAATCATTCATCTCTATGATAGGTTGTCGAAGTATTGACAATCAAAATTTCTATTCCTTGGAACATAGGATTGAACCAAGCACATGATTTTAAGAAAAGGTTTTCATCAAGTCATGGTCAAATATGGAAGTAACCAGCTTGCAAAAGTTGGCGCAGAAGATGGATTGAGTTTACATAGCTTCTTTGGCTACTGTCAACACATGATTAAGCTAAATAATTTACAAAATTAGGGACTGTTGATGTTCACATTTTATTTCCAATTGCACTTTGACTCTGACAAGATGTAATGAACAATGTTGCTTTAATGAAATTTGAATTGATTTGACCCTATGTTCTACTGAATGTCCTGTGTAAAATTCGTAGTACTTCAACAATGTATCATTCACATACACCGATGCTTATTTTTCTTTTCACATTGGTTGCATTACCTATTGCATTCTTTCCTTGAAATTAGAACTGTAATCATTGTAATTAAAAGGAAAAAACACGCTTTACGACACCCTTACCGAACGCGTGCCAAAGCTAGAGTGATGAGTGAAATAGAGGAGATGCAAGAGCAGATGAAGGCTGACATGGAGGCCATGAAAGAGCAAATGACCACAATGATGGAAGCCATGATGAGTATGAGAAAAATGATGGAGTTCAACACAGCTACATTCGTTGTTGCAAGTACTGCCATTGAGGTGGGCCCGACTCACCCATCTGGCTTCAATCAAGCAAATCGTCCAATCTCGGATATGGTAGGTCAGGGAGGCGAAGCACTGGGAAGTACGGGCGGTCTCTATTTTGTGCAGGTCCAGAGCAAGCATTCTTTCCCACCATATGGCTTGCCTCCCAACTATACACCACCCGATGTTGCACACGCTCCCAATGAGAATGTCGATAACTTCGCTCCCATACCCATTGAGAGCCAACAACCCCAATCTAGTCATGCACAGGTCCCTCAACCAATGGGGGAGACCCATAAAGTACCCCGAGACCACACTTTAGCCGACTTCGAGCCTCACCTCGGATATGCTGTTGAGGGGTAGGCATTTTGCAGCGTACCCCTGCCAAACACTTTGGGGGGCCCTCAATATCGCCCACAACCACAACCCTTACATTGTGCGGTGGGAAGAGTGCCTTCTGCCATGGTGGAAAAGGAAAATTTTGATCATATAGAAGAAAGGCTGAGGGTCATTGAAGGAGGCGGAGATTATGCTTTTGTTGACATGGCAGAGTTGTGCCTAGTGCATGACGTCATCATCCCTCTGAAGTTCAAGGTGTCAGATTTCGATAAGTACAAGGGGACTACTTGCCCCAAGAATCACCTGAAGATGTATTGCAGGAAAAAAGGGGGCATACGCAAAAGATGAAAAATTATTGATGCATTTCTTCCAGGAAATTCTTACTGGGGCAGCTGTCACCTGGTACACCAATCTGGAATCTTCCCAGGTCCATTCCTGGAAGGACCTAATGGTTGCCTTCATTAGGCAGTATCAGTACAATTCTGATATGGCTCCAAATAGAATGCAGCTACAAAACATGTGTAAGAAGGAGCACGAATCTTTCAAAGAATGCGCCCAAAGGTGGAGGGATCTGGCAGCTCAAGTAGCGCCCCAATGATGGAGAGGGAAATGATAACAATGATAGTGGACACATTACCAGTGTTCTACTATGAGAAGATGGTGAGTTACATGCCTTCGAGCTTTGCAGATTTAGTGTTGGCGGGTGAGAGGATCGAAGTAGGCCTAAAAAAAGGCAAATTTGATTACACTGCTTCAATGAATTCTGGTGATAGGAGGCCTGGGGCAAATGGAGGGAATAAGAAGGAATGAGAAACCCATGTTGTGGTTTTCGTTCCTACATGACAAAATTTCCCATTAGCCCAACAATATCAATACTCGGTCAATATTAGTCCTTCTACCCACCACCCTACCAGCCAAGAGCACCTAATCATCCACAAAGGACACCCCCAAATTGGCCATAAAATCCACCCGATGCACATCCAAGACCAAACGCCACCCCTAATAACAATCAAAACACCAACTAGGGAAGGAACTTTCTAGAAAAGATGCCTATAGAATTCATCCCAATTCCAATGTCATATGCTGACTTACTCCCATATATGCTCAATAATGCAATGGCAGTCATAAGCCCAACAAAGATTTCTCAACCTCCATTTCCCAGAGGATAAAACCCCAACGTGACATGTGCTTATCACGGGGGAGTTCCAAGGCATTCCATTAAGCATTGTATGACCCTGAAACATAAGGTTCAAAGTCTAATTGATGTAGGCTGGGCTGGCTGAGATTCAAGGAGGAGGATCGCTTGTGAATTCTGATGTCGTCAGGCAATACTATGTATGATGCTTGGGGCAATTTGAAGGTTGTTGTTAGATGTTCCCAAGGACTCATTAGGATTTTCAAGTTTATGCCATTACTGTAAACAACAGTCACAATGCTAATAATATGGGAAAATTTGATGTTCTTGTCTCTCATTGTCTCACAATTACATCTTTGCATATTTATTTAACATTCACTGGAATATGAATGTACGTCATTGGCTTGTTTGCTCAAGTGACTTTCACTCCTGAGTTGATCTCCAAGTCTGTCCAATCAGAAATTGCTTGTTCTACATGTTTGGTGGGGGTGCCATAAACGACGAGTAAAGTTCAAAAAAAGAAAAAAAAATGTTTGATTGCCTGTGTTTCAAATAAAAAATAAGAAGTACAGACATTCATGTGATCTCATTTTATCATTCTTAAAAGTTGTCTTTTTGAGAGAAAAGTGAGTTATCAAGAACAAGAATGATTTGGCTTAATCTGTCAATTAAAAATCCTTTAAATATTTCTTGTCCTTGAAATTTCTTTTTCGAGAACCTGCACAGTTTCTTTCATTTCTCCTTGCTATAAGGTCATGACAAAAGATAACAATAGATACCTCAGAGCTCTACACTGAGGCAATGAGAGGCACTATGCATGAGCCTCAAGCGAACCTAGGGGCAGACCAAAAGTTCTCACCCGGTAGGTTGAAAACCTGAAAGGGTGGCCTAAGCAAAAATTAGGATTAATAAAAAATTAAAAAAAGTAAAAACAATCAAGAGCGTATTTATTAGAGGTTTGATCCCAAAATCCAAACTATACAAGTATCTAGTCAAGATTTGAAATGACATATGGTCGTGTTTCTTCATCCCAAACACTGATTTATATCCCTTGCTAACTTTTCCGAGCCAAGCATATTGGTTTTCTAAAAACAACAAAAACAAAATGGAAACACTGAGTAGAAACCACTACTAAACCGGCGGGAAGAGCAGTGCAAACACCACATGCATGAGGCTTACTAAGCTCTAGGCAGGGTAACAATGATGAAAAAAAGCAAAGAGAGAGCAGAAAGCGAATCCACCAAAGACGAGTGAAGAAAAAAAAAGAGACAAAAGATCTTCAGATTTTACAAGGAAGGCACAAAGTGCAATAAGGATTAATGTATAATACAAAAGGAGTAGAGTCCAACCCAAGAGTTGAAATGAACAAAAGTACAAGCAAGACTCTCAAGGTTCTTATTCAATATAACTCTTAAACACTCTTTGAGCCTTTCTGGTCCTTTCTTTCATAGCCCTCTTACCCCTGACCACGTTACAAGCCCAATAAAGCCCATGTGAATCAAGGAATGACTAGTTTTGCTTTTAAGTTGGGATTCTGGAATGCAACCCGCACACGCTTGTGATTGTTGAAAGAAAATATATAAAAAGAGAATCCTCAAGGTTTCACACTTGCACCTTATAGAAGAAAACTCATTCGACCAAGAGCTCGTGAAAACGCCCAAAGTCAATTGTGATAGTAAGGTACATCTGATGTTAATCGCTTATGCAGACTCCTTTGGATTCCTTTTGAATCCAAGGGTGGCCTTTGTTGTAATTTCAGGATCAACCTATATCATCAAGTTTCGGTGGGATCAACTGACCCATGACATCACTCTATGATATTAAATCAGGAAAGTTTCACTTGGTCACATACCAAAGTGTGACGATCCATTGCCCTCCTTCAACGGGACGCACGATCGATCCCAAAGCCATATATTTCTTGTTGTGCAGAATAATAAAAAAAAAAATTAAACAAGAAGGAAAGGGACAAACCCTAGGATCAATATTTCAGTTGATTGATTAAATGTTAAATGACTCTACTACTGTCACCCAAAAATTGTCAAGTGATTAAATCAAAACATACACTCTAAGGGAGTCCCTGAGGAGATTTGCAAAAAATAGAATGAGGTTGCATGAGTTATCACGTCTTTTAGAAAGAGATAGTCAATCTATGTTCTTTCACACGAAAAAAGAAAAGAAAAAAAAAAGCAAACAAAAATAAGAGCACCAAAATAGGAAAGAATATCATAGGCATTGCACATATTTCATGATTCAAAACCTTTTGCATTACTAGATACAAAGCCTACATTTACTGCATTTCAAGGTGAAGGTTGCATGCATCTGCATCCTAAAAATCATGTTCATACTAGACTATAAGTGCATAGATTTCTCTTTATATACTGATTTCCCAAATCTAATGTCCTTTCTTTTGAGTTTAGGATAAGAGGCTCTCTCAAAGAGTCAATCTCTTGCTTTCTCATAAGGTTGAGCCCTTTGGTACTAGTACCTATTGGCTTGTTTCATAGGACTCAACGTCCTTCACTTTTATCTTTCACAGGGCTCAAAGTTCTTGCATTTATCTTTCACAAGACTCAAAGTCCTTGCTTTTATCTTTGATAGGACTCAAAGTCCTCGCTTTTATCTTTCATAAGACTTAAAGTCCTCGCCTTTATCTTTCATAGAACTTAAAGTCCTCGCTTTTATCTTTCATAGGACTCAAAGTCCTCGCCTTTATCTTTCATAGGACTCAAAGTCCTCGTGTGACACCCTCTACCCCGACATATATTTAAATAAATAAAATATATAAAAATATCGGTAAACAAATTCACATGGATAAAAGGTTCACATTCATTTCACTATTATCAATTAAAACTTATTAAAAACATATTCGGCTCAAAATAAGGCCGTCAAAATTTACAAAAATATTTTGTTAAATCAGTGAGATAAAATAAAATAGACTAACATCATGCAATTAATATAAAAACTTATGTCTCAATGTCACATCCTATCAGAGAATTGTGTCCCGACGTCCTTCAGCACAAGGTTCCTTAAAGCAATTCACCTAATGATATGCTCTTTCGAACACAAAGTTCAAGATCATCACAAGATCCAAACACAAACAACACACGAGGAATGAATTATCACATTCCTAACTAATAGAGAAGCAAGACAACTATATATATATATATATATATATATATATATATATATATATATATATATCATATAAGCAAAAACAACTTACTTAAATATAACTCACGTAATTCCACCACTTTGTCATTCAAAATTCACTTTTCAATCATCATTCACACTTTTCAATCAGCAATCACATTACACAAGAATCACACACTTCGATCAAGACATAATAACACATCAATTTCATAATAAATAATTAGCAAGTGTATGCAACAGTTATGCTAAGACTCAAACCTATATGCAATGTGGTACCATGTTAGTGAAAAACCACCTTGGGGCGCTTAGGAGTACATAACAAGACACACCACACAATGGGTATGTTAGGTCATTCTCATTAAGTAAAATCATAGGGAGACCAAGGTTAAGATGTTTTGCGAGAATGCTCCAACCATGTGGGATCGGCACAGGCTTAAAAGAGCTCTCAAACTGGGTGACCCCCAAGGCCTACACTCCAAAGAGTTTGTTAGGGCCTCTCCCTCCTGATTCAGGTCCAACCCCTAAAATCATTTTTGCATGCAGACACTGCTCATGAATTATACAATACCCACGACCTCACACTCGTATTTTAAACACGTTTAACACAATTGCGCTACAATTTAACACTAGTTCCTAAATAGGAACCTACACTTTCTCTTTAACACTGGTTCCAAAATAGGAAACCTACACTTTCTCTTTAAAACTGCGCATCAACACTTTTCTCAAGATAACACTGGTCGGGTTATTGTATAATTCACAGCTTACAACACAAGTAATGTCACATCAAGTGTTAACCACACACTTATTCACAGCCAAAAATCATTCACAATTTCACATCTCATAGTATCACAATCTAGCATCACATGTTTACACGTATCTCACAAATTAACACATGTTCAACTTTGCACTTATACTCAATCTCAATAACAATACTATAATCTCAAAGTAACATGTTATTCCACAATTCATCACATATTTCATTTATAAACACTACTCATGAATTATACAATACCCACGATCTCACACTCATGTTTTAAACACGTTTAACACATTGCGTTACAATTTAACATGGGTTCCTAAATAAGAAATCTACAATTTCTCTTTAACACTGTGTATAAACATTTTTCTCAATATCAACATTGGTCGGGTTATTGTATAATTCATAACTCACAATATAATTATTGTCACATCAAGTGTCAAACACACACTTATTCACAATCAAATATCATGCCCACAATTTAACATCTCATAATATCACATCAACCATCTCATGTTTACATGTATCTCACAAATTGACACATTCAACTTTGTACTACTCAATCTTCACAATAATATTATAATATCATTATAATAACTTATTACACCTTATAACTCATATACACATCACACAATAATAATATTTGTATGATACAAAACATATATATGTATATATATAGTAAATAAAACTACATTATTTTTAATCAAATAATTTCTATAACAATTAATTTAATATTACATCAAAAGAAATTACCACTAGGCATTAACCTTACAATTTTCTTTAATTTATTATTCAAGTATTACAATAAATATATACACATAACATGTTGATCATCATTGTAGAAAAATTAGAACAAGATAATAATTTGTATAAAATAAGTCATTGAATAATATTATTTAAAATATAATTTACGTTAATAAAAAAAGCTCAATTTTTTTAAAGGGTTCACACTCAACACAAGAACACATCAATTTCACAACAATTTCTCATTGGGACATCAACTGATTTATCAAACATATATAATTCACCGTAATAATCATAAGGATAAAATAAAAATTGCGGAAACACCCCAAAACTCATTCCAATTGATCCTCTAAGGATCTCTACACATGTTCTCACCCAATTGTGAATAACTCATCCCTTACCTCTAAGCGGATTCGCGTGTCTTCCAACAGCGATAGCAGTGTCTCTAGCAATTTCCTGAGATTCCTCAATTTTTTTATTGCTCTGATAGGGTTCCCAAATGTTAGAGAGATTGAGAAGGGATTAGAGTCTCCATTTGTACTGTCTTCATGCGATGTATATTTCTCCCCCCATCGACATTTTTTTTTGCAAATTCCAACGGTAAAGGTGTGCAGAATTGAATCTAGAACAACATATCAAAATTTCACGGCAATCCAATGGTTAACGTAACTGGGATCGTAGTTTTACCGAGACAATTTGGGGTTTCTACAAGAAAAGGAAAGGCTACGATGCGAAGTGTATTTCTCTCAGCTCCGACACGATTTTGAAATTACCAACGGTGAAAAAGCTTGGAATTTAGTTGCGAACCTGGTGCTTAAGTTTCACTACAATCCAACGGTGAATGAGTCCGAGATCGTCATTTTTATGAGACAGGTTTGGTGGTCTACGGGAAAAGAGAGAGTTTTGGGAGAAAGAAAAAGGAAAACGAAATTGAGTGAAAGAGGAGACTGAGAAGCTATCGTCAATCTGACCTAACATTTCGTTATTTATATCTAGGGTACTCATAACCTATTATTTACTCTATTTATTTATTTTTATTATTTTATAACAATAAACTCTATTTTTTCCCAATCAAATGAATAAATCATATATCTTTTTTTTTTCCTTCAAACCATTATTTCTCATTATTTATTTATTTATAAAAACCTCATCATTTTTCTAAAATTTTATTTATGAAAAATGGGATGTTACACCTCACTTTTATCTTTCATAGGACTCAAAGTTCTCGCCTTTATCTTTCACAGGACTCAAAGTCCTCACTTTTATCTTTCACAGGACTCAAAGTCCTCACTTTTATCTTTCATAGGACTCAAAGTCCTCACCTTTATCTTTCATATGACTCAAAGTCCTCGCCTTTATCTTTCATAGGACTCAAAGCCCTCTCTTTTATCTTTCACAAAACTCAAAGTCATCGCCTTTATCTTTCATAGGACTAAAAGTCATCGCCTTTATCCTTCATAGGACTCAAAGTCCTCTGTCTTTTACATTTCAAAGACTTTGATGTCTTCAGTCATTTACATTTCAAAGACTTCAACGTCTTCAGTCATTTACATTTCAAAGACTTCAATGTCTCCGTTCATTTACATTTCAAAGACTTCAATATCTTCTGTCTTTTACACTTTATAAGACTTCAACATTTTCTGTCTTTCATAAGACTCAATAGGACTCAATGTCCTTGTCCTTATCTTTCATAGGACTCAATGTCCTTGTTTTTGTGCTTCTTAAGACTCAATGTCCTCTGTTTCTACACTTTTAAAAAAAAGAACATCAAATGACTTCTGCTCTTATGCTCTATAGGACTTCAATGTCCTCCCTTTTTATGTTTTTTTAAAGACTTCAAGGTCCTCTGTTTGGTGTTATAGGACTTCAATGTCCTTTTGCTTTTTCCTTTTAATTTCTTTTATTTTCTCAGGTGTTTGTTTTAGATAGCAAGGTCGCACGAACGAAATTAGTGTTCTTATCTTTACTTCCCTTTTATTTCCAATAAAAGATAAGTAAAGAGGGGCAACTGTCATACCCTAATTTTGTCCAAGGACTATCGTTCGTTGATCTTTTGATCCTTGCTAGTCGACTTACGGTGTTGAACGCCAGTTACAGTGCAAAGCAAGGAACCATTCGATGTTTCGATCAGGAAGACAAAAGATACCAAGAAAAGAGGGCAAAAGGGTCTTTTCCTTGTTTTTCCTAGGCCTCAGCTCGCCCATGCCCGCATTTGGCTTGCCTGGGCCACCAAATAACTTCAAGGGTAAGGGACTAGCTCGCCTAGGTGAGCTCACTACTTCAGGGTTAAGTTTCAGCTTGCTTAGGCAAGCTGCAACTGCCCCAAGGTGGTCTTTTGCCTATAAATAGGCACCCTAGGGGTGTTTTAAATGGTTACAAGGTTCAAAAGTGGACGAAATTGAGAGAGTTAAGAAAGAAGAAGAATAAAGAAGAGGAGACAAAGTCGAGGCACTACCGAATTGCAACCACAATCATTCCCTACGTCATTTTCTTGTTCTATGTTCTTCGTGCGACTGTCGGTTAATTTTATTTTTAGGGATTCAATTTGATCTATGTACCCTTAGGGGTTCCCCTTGTTATTATGTGCACATTCATCTTCTCCATCTATCATCGACGATCTCGTCTATTTTTGTAAAATTTAATTTTAACCGATCATTAGTGTTGTAAAATTGTCTTTAAAAGGAATTGAAAGTTAATAAACAAAACCAAGATAAAAACCAACTCATAACTAACTTCTTTTTTATCAAATATCACTTGAGATCGTTTCAAGGTCTAAAGCCTTAAGGATTATCTCCGCTTTTCCAAATTTAAAAGATCGTTTCAAGGTTCAATGCCTTAACGATTCTCCCCGCTTTTCAAAATTTAAAACATCGTTTCAAGGTCCATCGCCTTAAACGACTTTTTGTTCGCAATTAAAATAAATCTTTCAAAAACATAAAATCAATTTAAGACACAAACATTCAGACTTAAAGAACTACATAGGTCTAAATTCCTCATCGCACCTGAGGATACGTAGGAGCAAGGACAACCCCCTTGTCGACCCCAAAAAAATATAAAAATATAAAAAAGGGAAAAATAAACGATTTTGAAGTCATATTATGCACACTCGATTAAAGGCTACCGCCCCTTGTGACGGGCACGTAGGATACTAATACCTTCCCTATGCGTAAACAACTCCCGAACCCTTATTTTCAAAATTCGTAGACCTCTTTTTTGTTTTTCTAACATTTTCCTCGAATAAATGTTGATGGCGACTCCGCTCCTTTTCTCCCTTGGAGACGAACACTTTGGCTTATCTATCTTGCTTTCATTGTCCCGTCGTGAGGTAGGTTGTGACAACTCCTCCACATAATTTTTGTTTCCCATGGTGCGCTATGAGTTTAGTTGTGCACCCTAGTCTTCGTCTAGGCTAGAGAGATTGTTGTGCGTCCATTTCTTTCTTTAGTTTTTTGGGGTAAATGCCCTTTTTGACCATGAATTTGTAAGCATGTGACAATTTTAGTTACAAAATTTTTTATTTAGTCCATGGATGTGTAAAAGTGCAACAAATTGATCCTCAAAAACTAGAAAGCTATAAAATAAAAGCCTTAAAAGAGTGTGCTGAAGTTTATGGAATGTGGTGCAAGTGTGGAAGTGTTATTTGTATATTTAAATAGTTTTTGTATATTTTGTGTCTTATGATTATATAACTAAATACATCTCTTGCAGTTAAAATGGTGGTCATTGTTTGGGAATAGTGCTCGAATTTTGCAAAAGTTGGCAATTCACATTCTCAACCAAACTTCTTTTGAATGTGAGAGAAATTGGAGTGTCTTTGAACACATTCATACCAAGAAAATAAATAGACTAGAAGATCAAAGACTAAATGATCTAGTTTATGTTACTTATGACTTGTGTTTGAAGAATAAGTATAGATATTTTTTTATGTCAAAAGTCAAAACAAAATTCAAAATATTTTTTATTATTTTCTATTAAGTATAATTGATTTATGTTTTTATATGGTGATGCTTGATTTTAGGTACTGCAAGAATACATGTTATGATCCTTTTGATTATGAATCTATTAACCAAGTTGGTTTTTTGGGTAATTGAGGAAGAAAAACTTAGTGAGCTTGATATTGATGAAAACGTAAGAATGCTTTAAATCATACAAATGCAATTCCACTTGGTGAATCATAAAAAAATAATAATGAAGGTGAATGTTTTACTTGCTTAGTTACATTGAACATGTTTCATTTGTTAAATATTGATTTGGAGTTAAAATCTTATTTTCCTACTTATTTGTTATTTAAATAGGTGAATAAAATCTTGACAATATGGAGTTTCAAGTTGGAAATGGTGATGGTGATGGTGGTTCAACCAATGAAGATGTTATTCCTAACATGTTTGAATTTGATGGAAGCAATCTCAATGAATATTATAGTGATTGCTAGTTATATCAATTACTTTTAGTTGTAGTTGCTAATGGATTTTATTTGCTATTGTTGAACATAATTATTATAACTTACAACACTTTTAAGTTCTAAGTGAAGTTTAATTTTTAATATTATAAATTTATGCATATTATGTTATTTTTTGTTTAGTATTGTTCACTGTACCAACTGAACGTCGTTTGATCCTGAAAATCCACTTACACCCAACAAGATTAACATTATATTCATGTTGCATGCACAGTATGTTGCATGGCTTGTTGCAAGCATGGGTGTTGGATAGCTTGTTTAAAAGTGTGTGGCTCAGTGGTTAGAGTAGATGATATGGAGATAGAGAAGGTCTTGGGCTTGAGAGAGTCAATTTGTGCCCTGGTTACCATAGGATGTGTACTTTTATCTACAGGCCGAAAATGAGATGTGGACGGGTGGGTGTGTTTGGCATGTGAACTGATAGTGGGTTGTTGCTAGGATGGAGTAGTGGATGAGGTTTTAGGAATAGAGGAGGAAGATTGGTTGGTGGAATGAGGAGGGGAGGGAGGTGGGCACGACAAATCAACAACATGTTGAAGAATGCGGGGTGTAGTGGGTTGTGGTGAGGTTGATAAAGTAGGGACCGTAGGGCCTACATGTAAGGAATAAGGGAAGACATCTTCATTGAAAACAACATGACGAGAAATATATATCCTGGAAGTTGGTTTGTGGAAACATAGATAACCCTTATGAGCAACACTATAGCCAAGAAAAACACATGGAAGAGACCTAAAATCAAGTTTATGTGTGTTGTAAGGTCTCAGAAATGGGTAACACAAACAACCAAAAGTTCTGAGAAAGCAATAATCTGGAGATTTATGATAGATTTTTTTATAGGGAGATTGATAAGATAGAAGAGGAGTGATGGCACGGTTATGTAGATATGTAGCGGTTTTGAATGCGTGTTCCCAGAAAATTTGTGGAAGTGATGATTGTGCTAAGAGGCTAAGACCTTTTTCAATTATAATACGATTACGACGCTCAACCGCACCATTTTGTTCCAGAGTGTATGGACAAGAAACGCGATGGTGAATGCCATGGTGTTGTAGAAATATGGAAACATTGCGGAACTCACCTCCCCAATCTGATTGTAGAGACTTAATGTTACAATTAAATTGAGTTTTTATCATCTTTCTGAATTGCACAAACATGGAGTAAACTTGGGATTTTTGAGAAAGAAAATAAATCCACACAAACTTAGTGCAATCATCAATAAATAAAACAAAATAACGATTTCCATTAATTGAAAAAAGTACATAAGGTCAAAAGGTTTGGTAGATGCAACATGAGATGTAGGAAGAGGAAAACGATGACTTTTCCCAAGTTGGCAAGAGTCACAGACATTTGGAAATTTATTTGTAGATACTGGAAGTTGAAATGAGGATAGAAGACGCCTTAAGAGAGACTCATGTGGATGAGCGAGGCGTTGATACCAACCATGGAGAGAAGTGCGTACACTAGTAAGTGCCATAGTTGAGGTCAAGTTAGTTTTGACAGGAGGCAGCTGATACAAGCCATGGCTAATGTCCCCTTGAAGAAGTGTTTGTCCCTGAAAATTCTTAACAAAACAATAAGTAGGCCAAAACTCCATGAAAACATCATTATCACGAGTTAATTTAGAAACACTGAGGAGATTTTTGGTAAGGTTAGGAACAATGAACACACTAGGCAAGGAAAGGTTAGGTAATAAAGATGAACCCACATGAGAAATAGATAAATGTTTGCCATTTCCTACTTGTAACTTGTCATCATCGGTGTAATCGTTGGCAATGGTAAGCTTACTAATATCTGGAGTGACGTGATCTGTGGCACCAGTGTCAAAGTACCATGACGGGTCCATAACAATGGAAGATGTTCCAGTTTGAGCAACATTAGCTTGACGAGAGGAAACTCTTGGGTTAGCACGTCTAGAAGGGTAATCAGTTTGATTAGTGCGCTGCCAACAATTAATAGCCTCGTGTCCTGGTTTACTGCACAGTTGACAGATAGGACGACGACGAGGGTTGTCAATGTTGTGCCTAGGAAACAAACCAAAATTGTTGTTTGGATTGTTGGTGGAAGAGGACCGTTTTGAGAACCGATTTGTAGTGTAAACAGCAGGAGTAGTAAAAAGTGGGGTTGGGTTAGTGGGCTGTGAAACAACAGCAGCTTGACGAACATGTTCCTGCTCTAAGCGAGCCTCCTCTTGAAGAAGAAGGCCAGCAAGATCATCAACAGAGACATCATCAGACTTCATCATGAAAGCAGTTGAGAAAGCACTATAAGAGGAATCAAGGCCGCTTAAAATATAACCAATAAGATCCTCATCAGAAATTGGATGAAGATTTTCAGCAAGAGAGTCAGCAATGGAGCGTTTGCGCTCAATATATTCAAGCATAGAAAGAGACCCTTTTGTTAGAGTTTGTAGTTGAACCTGCATTGCCATGCGTCTAGCTCGTGTCTGAGCTTGGAAGGTCTTTTCAATGGCAGTCCATGCCATGTGAGAAGAGGTGGCACATACGACCAAGGAGAGGGCTTTTTCTGATAAGGTGGATTTAATCCATAGTAGGACAAAACGATCATGTTTCTTCCATAGAACAAAATCAGGGTTGGGTTCAGTGGTGGACACACCGTCAGAAGTGTTTACGATGTGAATCTGCATCGGTGGTGCAGGATTCAAAATGAAAGACTCTAGTTCAAAAGTCTCAAGTGCAGAAATAATGGTAGATCGCCATAGGGAATAATTATCTCTTTCTAGTTTGATATTAATGGAAGGGATTTGAAGATTGAGGTTGGAATTGGTAGTGTTGGCAAGAGCTAGAAGAGAAGGACTTGTGTTGGCCATGAAAGTAGTGAGTGCAGAGAACGATGGAAACGTTTATGGCTCTGGATACCATATAGAAATTGAGTTCTGTTATATCTGCCAAAGGATTACAAGAGGATATATATATATAGCAAAAGTGAAAACCGTATGAAAAACTAAATCCTAAAAGTATGGCACGTCTACAACTGCATGCACCACGTCTATAACTACATACACCACGTCTACAACTATTCAAAAGATAAAACTGCATCTGGTTGTTACACTCATAGAGAGCCTCAATGTTGCCATTGTGTTTGTGCTTAAAGAGAACCTTGAGCCTTCTTCCTCCGCAGCTAGCACCATCACCGATGTTGTCCCGAAAAGAAACACCACTCTAATTTCGACGCCCACCGCCACCACTATCATCATTGTAACACCCTAGATGAATCACACTAGAACGCAAGAGATCCCAAGGCTATGCAGGTATGAGACTATACAATTGAGGATAACTTAAAGAAATTAATTGATACTACCCATACCAACAAGGTCACCGTGTAAAGTGATGTAGAGTGTTAGTCGTCAAAAATTCGACAATCATTGATGTTACAATCATCGGTGCGTGGAGCAAATCTAAGAGAAAAAGTCGCCCCTGGATAACTCGTGCAGGCTGTTTCAGTGGTTATGGACCAACGAGGATGAGATCAAGTGATTGGAGTTCTCCTCCCTCTTCATGTTCTCCCTTACAATGTTACCCTTATTATTGTGCTTGAAGAGAAGCTTTGTCATGGTTCTTTGGTTTCTTGATTGAGCTTTGGTTTGCCACTGCTATAGGAGCCTTTTAAATGAGGAATTAGGAATTTAGGGTTTACCGGGAGAATCAGGAAAAAGAGGGGCATAAAAGGTAAACGGAAAAGAAGAAAAAAATAAAAGAAAAACATTCAATCGTTGATTAAAAAATCAGAATATCCAAGGGTCTACATTCACTTTCTTGTGGTGGGAGATGCTAACGTGCTTCTTAAAGTTGAAGTTGTTTGCAAACTATTGGTAGATAAGATTGGTAGCGAGTGTTGACATTGGCAGTCTATTCAAAAGTGTAGGAAGTTGTTAGCTCATCATTTATTCTTTGGTATAGGATTTGTCAAGAGCCAAGTTAATGGGGTTGCTTATCAATTAGTGAGGGTAGCTCCTATGTATCCTAGTGTCTCTATTTTTAATCTTGCAATTCCTTGTGTTGCAGACATGATTATTAATGAAATGAGATAAGTATTATTCAATAAAAAAATAATGACCTTAATAAATTGAATATATATTGCATTATTTACTTGCCTAAAAAACATGTGAAAGCAATGAGTCATGTGTGGAGGTAGGGGTATCGTGCTAGTTAGTTTTTGTAAAAATTACTTGTTTTATTAATTTATTAACTAAAATTAACCTACATTTTATTTTAAGAACTTTTTTAATATTTGGCTCAACTTTTACTTATAAGGAGTATTCATAAATCAAACTGATAAATAGGAGTATTCATAAATCAATATAATCCAATGAAAACTAAAAAAAAAACCCAAAAAATGAATAAATTAAAAATCAAACGAATAAAAAAGTTGAAAAAAAATAATTTTTTATTGAATTGGATCGGATTTGATTCTTAAAATCAGTGCAATTCGTGAAAAAAGGATGCATAAATATAATTATCAAGTTGTATAAATTTATCTTTAATATAGTATATAATATATATTTAAAAGATTATATGATAACGAATCATCATCAATTTATCAATCTTTCAAGATTGTGGCATTGTTTTGTCTATCTCATTTTCTAATTCTACTTTTTCCTTTTTATTTTTTTCAATTTTATAGAGTCTCAAATAGGTTTTCCAGTTTGTTAAAAATTGGATCCACAAATTAGGGTTTCATCACTATACTATTATAATGACATATAAATGAAATCATAGTTATCAAAATCTCGATTTAACTCATAAAATCGTACAAGTTTACGATTACACAATGCCTTCACGAGTTAAATCGTGAGTAGAATCGCAAATTGAGTAGAATCGATAATAAACTTAGTAGAATCAAAGTAAACTTGGTAGAATTTGATCAAACTCTAGTTAAGTTATGAACTTCTATTTTTTTATGTTATTTATAGGTTCATACAAAGAGAAGAAACCACTTCCATCAAAAGAAGATAAATGACTTAGTTTATGTAATGTACAACTTTAAGCTGTAATGTAGATAAATAAGAGGATGGTGGTGGTGATGGTGATATTGGAGATAATTTAATTAGAGGATTGATGGACATTTGAACTATTTCTATATTTTTTTTAAATGTTTTTATTTTAAGAATTTATGTTTTATATTGTATGAATTTATATTTGATTGGATGTGGACTATGCTAGTTTATTGAATTATTATTAAAGTTTTTTATTTTAATTTATTTTAGGATCGAAATATTTAGTTATGATTTTATATATAGGAATATTAATATAGTCTATGAGTTAAATTTATGAGACTTTCACGAATTTATGTAGAATCGCAAGTTTAATAACCTTAAATAAAATATTTGATATTTTGAATTTTTTATTATGTTTATCATATATCTTAACATTTACTTAGTATTTTTTGGAAGAAAAATAAAAATAAGATTAGAATCCAAAAATCAATCTAATCCAAATCAAAAATTAAAATTTTGAGTCACATCAATTGGATGTTAAAAAAAACATAAGAGATTGAATGAAATAATTCTTTTTTGTTTAAAATCGATTTAATTCAATCGGCAAACAATCATGAAATCAAATGCTACCTAAAAATTAATTAATCAAAAAACAATAAAGAAATTCTTTTAACTCGATATTTTTTAAAATCCGACAAGATACATGAAAATATCAAACACTAGACAGAGAAAATTGTGGTGGAGTAGTTGTACACTTGTACTTTGGGTGGGACCCGTCAACGTAAGTAAGTGCCGAGAGAAAGGATACTGTTCCAGCAGCACCAACGTGCACTTCGCCATGATCTAATCCTAAATTCCCACGTAAGATAATCCTTTTTTTATTTTATTTTCTCTCTATCGGAACCCATTTTTTTCTTCTGAATTTCTTGGCATACACTAAAACAAAAAAAAGTACTGCCTTGCTTTTCTTAAAAATAAAAAAATAAATGCAATTTTATATGTTTTTAGTGTTATTTTTTTAGTTAGAATTACAATTGTATCTCAACAATCTATTAAATATAAATTTACATAAAATGTCGGTGCAATTACTAAAATAGTTATTTTTGATAAAAAAAATAAAACCAATTTTTTTAATTTGGTTTTATATATATGTTTAATTTTGACGCGTTTTGCAAAATTTTAATTTTTAATACTGTCGATTAATTATAAATCATTTTAAATATGATTTTTAAATTATTTATAAAAGTTAAAAATTTATAATAAATAACTATCCACGATTGAATAACAAGATTAAAATTTTGAATTTAGTAGATATTTATTTTAGTATAAAACTTCTTACACTGTTAATTAAAAAAATCACTACTAATACTTAGGATTATAATTTTTTAAGAGATTATAGGCATTCTAAAATAATTCTATTAAAATACAATAAGAATATTATGAACAATAATTTTTTTTTCAAATTTTTAACACAAAATTTTGACTTGAGATTATTATTATTTTTAAGTAACAACCTTTAAAATAATTTGAGACATTTTTTAATTAGGATATTTTACTTTTTTGATAGAACTTCAAAGTATCCACAAACTTCACCTTTCAGGTCCATTGTTCCGGGTGTTAGTCACTAAACTATATCCATGAGTAGAACAATTTGAGATTCTTATTTTTTTTAATCATGTTATTATATAAAGTAATGAAAATATTTATTTATTTTGTTGGATGATTAATCTTGATAAATTTCACTGATTATGTCTAATAAAATCCTTCTCTTTTAACTAAGTTTTTTTTATATTTATGAACGTTAAATTTAATATCTTACTTAAGAATCGAAGTCGGTATTATTTTCAGTTAGTGATATTTGAGACTATTATCTAAGTGTGTGGGAACAACTTCTAAGCCTTATTTATGATTGGATGAATCATGGATTCATGGTGCTTATCATTTATTATAAAATTTTATCTTCTAAGTTGTAATTAAATTATTTATTATTTATATGATACAAAAACAGCACCAAGAGCTTCATCTAATTTTTTTCTCTCTTTAAAATAGAGTTGAAATCTTGATCAACTTCATCTTTGTCGTTTGGTTTCACTTAGTAGCGATCCTTTCGAAGCCCTTTCCTTCCATCAGAAAACACAAATCCTGATAAAAAGAAGAAATTGCACGTTCTAAAGTGTTAGGAACGTCAACATTCAGAAGCACAAAAATTTCCTCACCCTTTTCAAATTTCTGTCACCCTTTTACTAGGTAATAATGCATCTGTTACTTCATTTGCATTAACGATGACATTCTTTTTTTTATTTCCCACCATCATTTTTTTTTCCTGCATATTTTGTACATTCACATATGATTGTTTCAAAATTCCATGTTTTGATTTAATGGGTATTGGAATTTTCAATCAGAAAGCATGCAGGCATCAACTTTTGGTGTTGAAGAAGCTACTTTTGGGGTTCAAAGTCGTAGGGGGTTGGTGGGTTTTCGAGAGTTCAGAAATGGGAGTGTTCTGAGACCCAGAAGAGTGTGCATGGCTAATAATAACATTGATCTTTGTGGGTTAAGGCTTGGTTCTGTCACTATGGAAACTGAACTAACTAATGCTAGAGTTGGTTTTGGTGGCATTTTTGGGCCCTCCGTTAAGCCCAGATCAGTGAGGGTTATGGCTTCTGGTTTGTATGCTGTTGCTGGTGGCTTTGATTTGTTTGGTTTATTGGCTATTGTGAATTTTTCTGGACTGCATTTGCCAATGATGTGTATGTAATGTGCTTGGTTCATGTTGATGCCCTATGTGTTGTTTTCCTTAATGATGCTGTGTTTGGATTTCGCGGCAAAGTTGCTTTTTTATGTTTGATTTTGTTGTTGTTGAACCACATTGATGTTTTCTAGTAGGACTCTGCTTGTCTGTCTATGTTTGCTATTGTTGTTGATGTGGTTTGTTGACTCAGGTAGTTAAATTAAATCTGTTGCTTGATTTCCCCAACATGAAATTCGGCGACTGGTATTATGAGAATGCTGAGCATGATAAATGAAATTAATGATGTGATGCTTAATTGTAGTTTGTAATCCAGTTGATACATGAATGTTAATTTCAGCATGGTTGCAATAGTTAGGAAATTCAATTTATAAGGATAATATTCTTTTGTTGAGCTATATGTTAAGAGTTTATATACTGTAGAATTTGCCATTTATAATTGCCTTTTGTCTTGTTGGCTCTTAAATACTAATGGTATTAATATGCTTAAGTTTTGCAGTTGTGTATGCGTTGATTCTGGAAACACAGCTTTTAGTGCTGGAAATCACCTTTATAAGTCTTATTATAAAGGCAATTGATTCTGAAAACAGCTTTTAGTGCTAGAAATTGCCTTTATAAGTCTTGTATTTGCAAAGTCTCTGAACAGCTTTTCCCAGTATTGTCAGCTTACTGTGTAAAATATCACTTCTAGTTAGATGATTTGTGATTCTTGATTTAATTCATACAATTAGGTATGATTCAGCTAGCCAGCGATACATATCATGTGATTCATTGCAGATGACTAATCATGCAATATGTGAATGAATCAGTGTGATTTGTATCATTTGATATGAATTACATAATTCAACAAATTGTTATTTTTCCTTCTTTATGTTTCTTTAATCTTTAATGATTTCTCATGAAAGAAATTGAAAAGTTAGATAAGCTAAAATTGTTAAATGAAAACGAAATGAATGAGCACTACTGAATGCACCCTATTTGATTATTTGGCTGCTTTGTTTCTATTCTATGCATTTTATTTGGCTGTTCCATAGCTCTGTTTTTAGTTTTCTGAAATAGAGGCTTCACACTTGTTTTTTATTTTGTGAGACTTGTGGTTAACTTCGGATATATGTCAATTTCTAGTTTAGACCTATTACATTGAGCACTATACAATATATGTCAATTATATGATATATTTCAAGTTGTTTTTCATTGTCTCTTAGGATTCTATAAGATTTCTGATTCACAATTCAAAATTTAGCTTGGAAATTCAGATTTGAATTGAAATTTGAGAACTTTCTAGTTGTATGTTCATACAGATACTTATAGCAAGTAAAATTGAGTTGCAGATGGAAAAATTGAAGATGTTGTTCCAGCTACTCCTCAGGGCAAATCTTCTGGAGATGTTCTACCATATGTTGGTGTTGCTTGCCTCGGAGCCATTTTATTTGGCTATCATCTCGGGTATGGATAGCGTTTTCATATTAGTATGTGGGTCAATGGACAACAATGCAGCATGTCATTTTCTTTGTGTTGACATCTAAGTTATAAAAATGATACGAGTAACTTGCGGACGTCTTTATGTTTTTTTGGCTGCTAGACATGTGTATAGCTGCTACTACTTTTCATTAAATATTATCTTCATGTTGGAGAACTCTAACAATCCCTGTTTGGTGTAGGGTGGTAAATGGCGCCCTTAATACCTTGCTAAGGATCTTGCAATCACTGAAAATACTGTTCTACAAGGTACATGCTATATGTGTGTGTGTGTGTATTCGCAAATTATTAAAAATTTTGATTGATTTTATAGGCAACTAAAACTGTAGATATAAGAAGATGCAATTTCTTGTTTAATACACTCATAAAGGGCAAATTTTCAGTATGCATGTCTGTCCATGTTAATGGTATGGTTAACATAAACAGAAAATTAACTGATCTTTATAGAAGAAAATTTAAATGAATTTTTTAATTACATTTGTCCATGAATCTTTCTTCACTTTCATATGTCCTATCAATTGTTTTCTCTTGAATATCCATGAACAGGCTGGATTGTCAGCACATTACTTGCTGGTGCCACTGTTGGTTCATTTACTGGTGGATCATTGGCTGACCAATTTGGAAGAACTAGGACTTTTCAATTAGCCTCAATCCCTCTAGCAATTGGAGCATTTCTTGGGTCAGTCACTTGGTCTTCAGGATAATATTTTATCTTTTTATATTTTTGAAATCTGTCATTATAAACTATGATGTATTTGCAGTGCTACAGCACAGAGTGTTCAGCCAATGATCATTGGTCGCTTACTTGCTGGTATAGGCATTGGTGTTACATCTGCTATAGTACCACTATACATATCTGAGGTGCTTTATATATTATTCTTATCTTTGTGATCATGAGTATATAATTTATGTGGACTGTGTGGTAACTCCTTTTAATGGGCAGATTTCACCAACTGAAATTCGTGGTGCGCTCGGATCTGTTAATCAACTTTTTATATGCATTGGGATTCTTCTGGCACTGGTGGCTGGGCTGCCTCTGGCAGGGAACCCTATATGGTATTGGGTTGTTTCACCTTACCACTATTTGTTTTGGCAGGGAGGGGTGAGGATAGGGGTGTGAATATTTTAACCTAACCTCTTTTTTAGCTGTTTATTTCTTCCAGTGATTAATATCATCCAGAGATGGTAAAATATTACTAGAAAGTGGAGATATTTGTTTTTCTTTTTTATTTGAAAAATAAATGAAGTTGCAGAAGAAATCATGCTCCTAGAAGAGAATTATGCGAAGATTTTATATCCAAAGTATTTTATCAATAGAAACTGATGTCAAGGTTTTGATTGGACATCAATATTGGTAGTTATTTTCTGTCATTGATTTCTTTAGTTTTGAAATATGACATGTCCCATTATCAGTTGCTTCATTTAATCTTCTCATCATCATTGACATGAATGAATAAGAGAATTTAGTTGTGTGGTTTGGGTTTGTAATAAAAATGCAGTTTCATTCATACTTTGGATATTGAAATGCTGACACTATGGTGAAGGATATATTGAACTATTCAACAAGCAATCTGAAAATTTGATGTACACTAAATGATATTAAATCCATGTTTTTACATTGGGGCTTCTTTTTGTCAATACTTGAAGTTGGTACTTGATATTTCTACGCTATAGAAGTCAGAGCTTGTTTTTTCAGCCAATGCATCTGGATTCACTGGAAAGTTGTACACTTTAGCACATTTTTTCTTTTTCAGAAATAACTGTTCCTGGCTGATTTGATTGTGATAGTTTCAAGTTAAATTCAAATATGAATGTGCCTTCATTATTTTTAATTTATTTTCTTCTTGCTGAATCCAGAAACATTTGTTGCTCAGTTTTCTACTTTCATTTTTAATTTTATTTCGTCAGGTGGCGGTCAATGTTTGGCATTGCAGTAGTTCCATCTGTTCTGTTAGCACTCGGAATGGCAATTTCTCCAGAAAGTCCGCGCTGGCTTGTTCAGGTTTTTCCTGCAATTCTGTGGTATCTTTTGTTATGGAAGCAATACATTCATGTGACAATTAAACTAATGGGGAAAAAAATACTTTTAAACACATCAAAGGCTTTTTTTTTATTTATTTATCAAATTTTGTGTCACAAACCTAACCATGGGACAGTATCATATGGTGACAACCTTGCAAATAACCCTACTAGATTAAAACACATTAAAGGAGAGATTATATTATGTTTTAAATATACTTAAGACTATTAATGTTTTTAAATTCTTAACTGGATTGAAATTGTAAGAGACGTCATACTTATGTTTGTTATAAAATCCAACAGAATATACATATTATACGTAGATGATGTGCTTTTATGTGTGTTAAGATATACTTCAGAGTTAAGACACTGTCAAAATTTCCTTAAATGCTTAAACTAGATTGAAATGGTGTTATGATATTAACATTTTATTATATTGTCTAACAGAACATACTTATCATGCATAGATGACGTGCTTCTTTTGTATATCTGTTGAGATCTTAATGCAAAAATTTTATTGTAGTTTTTCTTTGAAAATTCCATGTATTATTTTACAGCAAGGTAAAATCTCTGAAGCTGAAAAGGCTATTAAAACACTCTATGGACAAGAAAGAGTTGCTGCAGTTATGCATGACTTAACAACAGCAAGTCAAGGTTCATCAGAACCTGAAGCAGGGTGGTTTGATCTGTTTAGTAGTCGATATTGGAAAGGTATGCTAAATTTCAGTGAGGACTAATTCTAGGTTTGGTAACACTATGGACAAAAATAATTTTCGCTGATAATGCTAAGCTGCATCTTTTCAAGCTCTTTTCATAAAATTTCCTTTCTTTAAGGGTGTTTATGTAAAGGAGGTTCATGAAAAATTCATAATGATTGTGATAATATATCTTGAATGATGATTCATGAAAATCAGTTGTCTCGGCTCAATCTAAACCCAATGCATAGATCAGATTTGATAACCCACGAGACTTCCCTTGGATGTTTGATTTCATTCTGGCCCTTTTCTCTACCTGATATATTTGTATGAAGAATTATTATTTACCAATAATATTATCATTGTTCATGTTTTAATTTCACTGACAACTTTTTTTTAGTTTACTATTTAGTTGATTAAATGTATTCTTTTATGAAATAGTATATAGCACTTCCTTAAAATATGCCTTGTTTCAGTTGTCAGTGTTGGGGCAGCACTTTTCTTGTTCCAGCAGTTGGCTGGAATAAATGCTGTAGTTTATTATTCAACTTCTGTGTTCCGTAGTGCTGGAATTGCTTCTGATGTTGCAGCAAGTGCCTTGGTTGGTGCATCAAATGTTTTTGGTTGGTATTTTTTATTCTTAAAAATGTTTATTGTGCATTCAGTAAAAGAAGGTTATTGTATATGTTCCGCAAACAAGATATTGTTTCTGATTGAAGTTTTATTTTGTTGCAGGAACTTGTATTGCTTCCTCCTTAATGGACAAACAAGGAAGGAAAAGTCTCCTTATCACAAGCTTTAGTGGGATGGTAATAGTTGTTTTCAGCACGCATCTTGTTAGACCTAAAGCATATAATGTTAGATGTTACATGATGGATTAATCACATCCCTGAAGCATCACAAGCTTAATTGTCAAATATTAATTTTTGTGGGCCTTATGCCTTGCTTGGCTAAAATTGTCCAGAGCAAAAGAAGTATACCTTACACTACTGTAGTGACATAATGCATGGTTGGTTTATGTGTCCAAATATACCTTTGTAATTCAAATATAATTTTGGACACATAAGCATTTTGATAATTTAGAAACTATCTGGTTTCAGCCTTCAACTCAGTTATGATACTTGAAAGGTCTACCTGGCAAAACATGAATACAAGTAATACTGACTTTATCAGTACTCACATTATACTAGAAAATAGAAATGCTTCTGCAGAGAAACAAATGTATTCATCCTACTTGAGTATGCTGATTTACTTTTTTTGTGCATGAATTTCCTTATCCTCCACATACTTTTTGTAGTTGTATGTTTAGTTTTTACTTATCAGTGTTTTGGTGATTGATTGCAATTTGCAAATATCATTTCTACTGAAGCCAGTAAATGGTAAGACATGGCATGCTGATTCTATTCATCTATTGGGTTTATTACTTACAAGAGGGAGTCTGGAGATTCTAATGCTAGTCAGACATTGTGATTTGGAAGAGTTCATGCACTTGTGTAGCTAGTACTAGGGAATGGAAGGGTTTGTAGATATTATTGTGCCATATTTTAAAATGGGAAAGATAAAAATGTGGCAATGCAATACATTTTTGAGAAAAGTCTAAACAAGGGATTGAACTTTATTCCGTTCTTGAAGGAAGGAAAGGTAATTTTCAAGTATTATGATCCTTGATTTCATTTTACGCTTAGATGTTAGAAGCATAATTAGGTTGGTAGGTAATGGATCTGTTCTTACTCTTCTTAGTTGCTTAAACAACTCAAATGATGCTTATAATTCAAACTAAATCTTCATCTCAATGGCTTAGTTCATTTCTGGTGTGTCATGACTCATGACTTATTCGACTTATTTTAAGCTGTGTAATAAGACATCGTGTATTTTTCATTTGTATAATTGACACCTTTTCTTTATGTCTCTCCCAGGCTGCTTCTATGTTGCTTCTTTCTCTGTCTTTTACATGGAAGGTTCTTGCACCATACTCTGGCACCCTTGCTGTTCTAGGGACTGTTCTGTAAGTCATTTAATTTTTTCAATAATAGTGATTCCATTCACTTCATGACTTAAACTTCAATGAACTTATATGTTCTTTTATTATTTAAGACTCACATTTCTGATGACTCTATGGTCTATGAATTTAACCAGCTATGTCCTATCCTTCTCTCTTGGTGCTGGTCCTGTGCCTGCCCTTCTTCTACCAGAGATATTTGCTTCTAGAATTAGAGCAAAAGCAGTTTCTTTGTCATTAGGCACACATTGGGTGAGTGACTTCACTATGGAACCTAATATTTTACCTGTGGTTAAGGCCTTTATCTTGCCAAAATTTTGAAATTATACTTCTTAAAAGCTAAAACAAACTAAAATTTTTGTACTTTGTAATAGCAGTTGCTGTGAGCTTACCAAACACTCAACTTGCTGTTCTTAAATAAAAATAAACAAGTAAATTAAAAAACAGAAGTATCCCAAAACTCGGCAACACAGTTGTGCCCTTCTACACATTTATTTTCTAAATGCTATTGTTGAAGAAACATTCCTTGGAAAATAGCTTCACTATGAATTTCCTCACTCCATATTTTGCTTCAGAAGTTCCTTGGATCTTTCTCACTAAATGATAATTATATTGATACGATTTTGCTACATTAAGCTTATTGCAATACCTAGTTGCCTAAATATTATGTTGAAAATGGAACTATGATTTTATTTGGTCTTATCAGATCTCCAACTTTGTCATTGGCCTCTACTTCTTGAGCGTTGTAAACAAGTTTGGTATCAGCTCCGTGTACTTGGGGTTCTCAGCTGTCTGTGTTCTTGCTGTTTTGTACATAGCTGGTAATGTTGTGGAAACAAAGGGTCGATCATTGGAGGAAATAGAACGTGCTCTCAGTGCTTCAGCATGAAAATATTCGAGGAAATGCATGTGTTCATAATTCCTATGCTGCTCACAGAACTGTTTTATGCTCTTGCTACTTGTTCCACACATTTGTCTGGCATGAGTGATAACAGGGATAGCTTGTTTATTGTAACCAAATGTTGCTCCTTTGCAAATATGGGAACAATATTTTGTGAGCTTTGGTCAAGCATCTCTATTCACTATGTTTTCAAACTGACAGTTTTTGTCACAATGTAAGGCAGCAAGAACATTCTCACTTCAAATTAAATTGAATAAGTATGGTATCCTATGTTCAAAATTGAGTGAAAATTTTCACGATCTTCCTTTGATATAATAAACGAGTAAGGATAAAATAATAATATTGGATTTGTTTAGTAAATAGACGAATGATACAACCACATAGGAACATCTCAGAAGGGAAAATGTGGCATAGTAGTGAGTATTTATCCTGATATGCACTCTATGCCTGGCATTTCTAGGATATGCAAAATGTAAGCACATCTTTTAGTCGGAGTTACCAAATAGTTTAACTTGTTTACAATAACGATACTAAATTTTTTGCCATCAAAGGTGTTTACAAATTTATTTATTTTTTTCCTTAAGATTTTATTGGATCTCTGAACCATTGGTCACAAAAGAACTACGCTCCTTCATGAATGCACTTTGTGCACAGTTGTGACTTCAAAAAATTCAGTTAGATGTTGTGTCCCTTTAAACATAATCTTGACAAATCATCCAAAAAATGGGACATGTGGCAAATGATTAGCAAAGTGCAGACGAGTCTCCTGTACTATATATACACTTACACAGATGCTATTCTGTGTAAATAACACTTGCACACAGAGTAATATATATATATAAAGAACCTTAAACCAAAAATTCTAAGTTATCTTTCAGTCTAAAGATCAAACAGTTTCTTTGAAGGATACACTATTGGTAATGCTAATATATCAAATATAACATTAGCTCCGTCGTATTTACCAACATTATTTGCTATAAACAACCAAGGCAAATGTTACTGATATCAATGAAAATCATGCCATCTTTTAAGCCACAAAACATGAATAACTGATCTTCTCTTAGCATGTGCAACTACAACATAATGTCTTGACTCTTGACTCTTGAGCACTTCCATGGTGTTTTGGCTCGAATAATACCCTTTTTCATAATCAGTTTAACCAAATTTCACAGATTCCTCACTTCAGTTCCATGTTGATATCTACATGTTAGATTTCCTCTCCCACCTGTTCTTAGTGTCAAGCCTACAAAATATTAATAACACACATCAAATGATTGTGACATGAAACGAAACAAACAATTGAAATAACCATATATACATAAACAAAACACAATTACAATCCTATAAACACAACCAGTGTTATGTGATGTTAAAACAGGGATTAACCATAGCTGGTGATATGTGATATGTTAACAGTCTAAGCTTGCGAGGAGGACTAAGTTTGATTCCCGTAGAACATATTTTTTGGGAGGGGCGATTGTAAGTGTGACTAAGTCGAACTCAGGATTAGTCTCATAGCTGATTTAAAACACCAAAACTTGTGTGAATACCTCAAGATCACACAAGGAAGCCAAATACCCTAATTATGGATAAATTATTAGGTAGTTTGTGATTTCCATGTGTCCTATGATCCCAACTAACACCTACGTGATACATTATCAAGTTTTCAATTTACAAGAAAGTATTAATAACATTTTAATACATGTCATGTGGAGATTAGTAGGAATCATAATGGTCCTAGATCACATAATCATTCTCCTAACTACGGTAGTTAAAAAAAATGAATTAACCATTGCTAACTAAGATCTATCAACCAAAGTGGAGTTATATATATATATATACCCCCAATGTAACTTTTGCTTCTTTGGTTCAGACATCACAGGTACATCATCCTTTGAGTCTTCAATTCTAGAATCAAATCCTTCACAATCATTCCACAACCTTGATTCTCTGTGATCAACATTTGAACCTTGAGTTACACTGTTTTGGCTTGATAAACCATAACCATGTGACTTTTTGTTGGCCCCATCTGCAGAACCAAAATATTACAGAACTAGAAAATCAACAACAATAGCATAAACACACAAACCATTACAATTAAGAAAAGAAGAAAAGAACCTTTGGATTTCGTTTTGAACTTTGATTTTGACTTCAGTTGCAAGCGCCTCTTGTGTAGCTCCTATCACAATCAAACGTTCAGAGAACGTTAACATGACAGAACACCCAACAAGCACAACAGTAAAACAGTACATACCCAGGTTTCAGAATGTTGGAAAAATCTGAAATTTATAAGCTTTTTGAAGGTGGGGGATGTAGAAACGAATGAAAAGTGAATTGAATTGAAGAGGGTACCTACACGAAATTTTGAGAGTTGGTCTTGGGTAATGCCTTTAGGGTTAAAATTGGGTCGGAGACACGATGAGGATGCCATTGCAGCTTCTCTTCTACGATCCTCTTCTTCCTTTTCCATTGTCTCTTTCTTGTTCACTTTCATCTCCTTGCATATGGTTTCACCATTCGCTGTTATATTTTGGAGATCATCCATTTAATTATGTAGTCATGTGGAAATTGGAATACACATTCTTGATTCGTTAGTTTCCCCCCATAAGTCCCTTAAACTCAGGGATGTAATTTTGATTAGGGTAAAATATGTTTTAATCCATGTTAAATTAATAAATCTGTCTTCTTTTCTTCTTCTTTTTTTTTTTTTTTGCATTCAATTTCTAATAAAATGATAATTTTGGTTTTAATTCTTGTTATTTTTTTAGTCCTTTATAACTTAACAAATTTTGTATTTATTTTTCATATTTTTTTTCTTTCCCGTTGTGAATAGTCTCTTTGAAAAAAAAAGACTAATAAAAAATATTTTTTTTTATCATGAAGTAAACATATTATTTGTTTAATTTATTGAAGACTAAAAATTATTATTTTATTAGGGACACAATGTAAAGAAATTTTTTATCATACATTAAACATAAAATTTGTGTATTTATAAGGGATCGAAAATATATTTTAACCTTTTAATTATTAATATTAAATTAATAGTAAGTTTTATTAAATAGAGAATGAAATAAAATTTGCATTCAATTTATTAACTAAATTAAATTAAAATTCTAAAACAATAAAAAGAAAACATGTTACAAACATTTCTTCTTATTATTTTTATAATATATTATTTTTTAGGTTTAATTACTTTTAAAAAAGATTTAATTGTCTATTTTTCTCCATTATGATTGGAGTGTATCCTTGGATTGATTGAGTGTTTAGTCTTTCATGATCATCACCAATGAAATTGCAACGAATTTGTGCAAGAAAAAGAAAGAACATAAGTGAAAAGAGAGAGGAGAATGAAGAATAATTGAGAGAAAAAGAGAAAAAAGAGTTTCATCCTAAAGCTTGCACAATAAGTAACTAAATTTGTTTTTTTATACAAAATGAAGTAACTAACTTCCACTAATATACACAGTGACTACTCAAAGAGGGAAGGGATGGGCCTTGATTATGTCCATGTAATCTATCTAATTAAACTAATTACACAAAGCAAAACTCAAATTCGCAGCCCAATTATTCAATGGCAGAGGTTCTGACTTCCAAGCCCAATTTGATCCTCAAAATGGCAGAATTGATCAAGCTTATTTGTGACAAAGTTAAAGCTTTTTTTCTTAGCTTTCCAGGGACTACTCACATGATCCATCTAGAGTTCTTTAGTGTCCTATAGGCCCTGTTCAAGGCAGATAGGACAAATAAGCACAAAATTCAAAAATAGGCAATAATTATCAATTAAGCCCAATCATTTGCCTAAGACTAAAACTAAGTTAAAGTGAGAAAATAAGGGTCAAAGAGATGTCAATTGAGCTAAGAATAGAAAAATACTAAACTACAAATGCTCATTCAATATCTCATCTTTAAACATGTATTTGTTAATAAAATCATTTAGTGAAAATTACTCAGTTTGTTATAAAAAATATATTCCTTTTGAGGAGTAAGTGCAATTTTCATGATTAACAAATTGGCACGCGTGGTGGGACAAGTTTGCCAAAAAAATTTGATCTTAAGAACAAGTCTTAATGAAAATTGTATGTTGTTAAGAAGTGGTAGAATGACAAACAATAGTCAAAGAAATCATACTAATAACAACAATAGTAATAATAACGTTGCAAACACTTCGACAGCAATGAACAAAATCAAACAAATTTACCTTCTGGGGTAAATAATGAAATGGTTGTGGGTACAAGTTAGGCAAATGATGACTATATAAATGTAAGAGATGAAGATGTGATGCGTTCACAAATTCAGACAAGCATTGTTGAAACTAGTTACCACAAAATAATGTAATCTCAACCACAAACACCCCACCATTTTCCACCATCAGACTGTGGGGAATGCCATCAGTGCCAAATAAAATGAACATACCACAACTGAGTCTGCTTATGCATCAAAGTCAAAATTCAACACCACCTATTGTGGTCAGTGGATGAACTAACAGGCTTTTAGAACTTGGGGAAATAATGATTCTCATGATGCTGACCAATTAAGAAATATAAGACTTCCTATTGAGGATAGGATAATAGGAGAAAGCAACATTGTCTCTACAGGTGTTTCTAATGAAGCATTAGTAGCCTTAGACAACAAATAGACCATAGTAATCATGAAATGGTTAATACTATAACAAATCATATGGCCTCGATCTTAAATCCTATGTTAAGAACTGTGGAAGCAAAGCTTCCAAGCTTATTTTGATTATGCCAAAGACTCAAGTCAAGAATCAAGATTCAAGCAAGTTTCAAGAATCAAAGAGTCATTCAATCAAGATTCAAGTGAAGATTCAAGAGAAGACTCAAGATACGCAAGAACCTCAAGAAAAACATCAAGATAAGTATAAAAATATTTTTTCAAAGAAAAGATTGAATAGCACAATTTGTCCAAAAGAATTTTTCAAAGAAAAATCTTTTACCAGAGTTTTTACTCTCTGGTAATCGATTACCACAAGGCAGTACCAGAAGCCCAAAACAGTTTTATAACTGTTTTACAAAGTAGTAATCAATTACCATGGGCATGTAATCGATTACCAATGTTTTTGAACGTTGAATTTCAAATTTCAAGAGTCACAACTTGTGATAAAATATTTTCAAAATAGTGTAATCGATTACACAATATTTGTAATTGATTACCAGTGTTTCTAAACATTGGTTTTAAAATCTAAACATGAAGAGTCACAACTGTTGATGTGTAATCGATTACACCATTATGGTAATCAATTACTAGTGACTAGTTTTGAAAAATAAATTGCCAAGAGATACAATTTTTAAAGTGACTGGTTTTTGAAGAAATAGCCAAGAGTCACAACTTTTAAAGTGACTAGTTTTAAAGAAAGTCACGACTTTTAAAGTGGCTGGTTTTTAAAGAAATAGTCAAGAGTCACAACTTTTAAAGTGACTAGTTTTAAAGAAAGTCACAACTTTTAAAGTGACTAGTTTTGAAGAAATTGCCAAGAGTCATAACTTTTAACATGATTTCTTCAAGAGCCATCAAATGGCTATAAATATGTGACCATAACACGAATTTCATAATTGATTCATTCAATCATTCTCAACATCTTTCTAAGAGTTTTTGTTCAACACTTGCTTTGTCAAGAAAAGTTCATTGGGCAAAAACTTGTGCTATTCTATTTTCCTCTCCTCCTCCATTCTTACAAAAAGCTTTTCAAGAGACCTACTCTTGGTGACTGTTTTCAAGAGAAGGTCTTCTTGGTTGAACACTGAACACAAAGGACCAACGTTCCTTGGGTTCATTGCAAGAAGCGGGATTTGCTTCTTGGTTGATCACTGAACACAAAAAATCAACATCTTTTGGGTTCATTGCAAGAAGTGGGTACAACTTCTTGATTGTTATCACTGGACACAAGGGACTAACGTTCCTTGGGGTTCATTGCAAGAAGTGGACATAACTTCTTGGTTGTAATCACTGAACACAAAGGAGGGGATTCCTATGTGGTTCATTGCTTGTAAAGGATTTTACAAGGATAGTGGAAATCTCAAGTGGGTTTCTTGGGGACTGGATGTAGGCACGGGTTGTGGCCGAACCAATATAAATTCGGTTTTGCATTCTCTCTTTCCTTAATCTCTTTTACTTTCTGTTGTGTTTATATTTCTTTATGTTTACTTCTCCTTATTTTTTATTCGAGTAACTTACAATTAAAGAAATAATTGAATCTAGGGAATATCTAAGAAAGAGAAATTTTCAATTAGGAATAGTCAATGAAATTTTAATTCAACCCCCCTTCTTAATATTTCTGAGGCCGCGTGTACAACAAGAACTACCAACAAAAGTTATTAGCACATGAATGGCATCTTAACTCGAATAGGAGATGTTTTGGCCATTCCTAGAAATCAACCTTGGAATAGACATGTAATTTAGGAAATACCAATACAAGAGAGACCTATTAATAATAATAATGCTGGAAATGATGTTAATATCTCGGCTTGAATAATGAATGATAAAGAAACACCAAACTCTGTTTTGGTTAATAGAAACTGAAATGCAGATGAAGTCTTAGCCAATATGCAATGAAATCAAATACTTCAAGGACCAAATGGTCCAAATAGAGGTTTAGGTCTCAAAGCAATTCAAAATCCTCAGATCAATCAATGATCGAATAAGCTTTGAATAGGCATGGCTTCAAAGTAGGAAATGCACAACCACCTTACTTTATTTTTGCCTTCCCTAATTATATTTTACAATCTGAATTGCCAAAGATATAAGGTGCATAAGTTTTCAAAATTTGTGAGAGAATTGGAAGAATCTACTATAGAACATGTAGTCTATTTTCAAATAGAATATGATGACTTTGCCATTGATGAATTCCTAAAAATGAAATATTTTCCAAGTTCTTTAACGAAAAATGCTTTTACTTGGTTCATCACATTGCCACCCAATTCAATATACACTTGGGCACAACTCGAAAGCATGTTCCATAAACATTTCCTTAGAGGAGAGACTAAGGTTAGTCTCGTGGATATGACAACCACTAAACATTTCAATGGTGAAACAATTGAAGATTACTTGAATAGATTTTGACAAATGAAATATTGATTCTATACTCAAATTCTTGAGTATGAACTAGTCAAGATAGCTATTGCAGGTTTATATTTTTCAATTCAAAAAAAGTTGGTGAATCAACAAGTTAGAGATATGGCATAATTAGTAGAAAGAGTAAGAATTAAGCAAATAAAATATGAAAAAGAAAGGCATAAAAGATTTGACAAAAGTAGAAGGGGGAAAATTTCATATTTGGAACCATATAAAGATAATGATAATTATGTAAATTATCAGGATTTAGATGTTAGTCAAGAGAAGGATGAAATATGTGTGGCAGGATTACACCCGAGACCTCCTTATACTTGTCAAATGTTAAAGGTGGATGAAAACAAAAATTGCCTAACTCAAAATATAGTTTTGACATTACTAAGACAGATAAAATATTTGATGTATTTTTGAAAGACAAAAAAATTTTCCTTAGTGATGGTCATTAAATACCTACATTTGAACTAAGAAAAGGAAAAAAGATGTTGCAAATTTCATAATATTTTTTGACATTGGACTAACACTTATTTACATTTCAGAGGCATGGTCCAAAAGGCTATTGATAAAGGTAGATTGAAGTTCGAGGAAAAAACAATGAAAGTGGACACTAACCTATTTCACATTCAAGCTAACTATGTAGAACCCATGCAAATCATGATGAGTGGAGCCTCGATTGGGACATCAAAAGTGAGCACCTCTCTGTCTAAAGAAGAGGTTAACCAAGCCCTAGAGGAGTTCAAAAAAGAGGAAGAGTTAGTTTTTCGACTTGCAAGAGATTCATTGGTTGATTTTCTATTGAAAAAACAAAAAGATGAGAACGAGGTTATGTCGTGTCCTCGTTGTAGTGTTATGTTTGATAGATCAGTATCCAAAGCTTTTGAGTCGTTAGAAATTCGAAAGAGTTTAAAAAAATTGCAAGAAACAAAGGTTAAGGAAAAGGAGAAGCAAAGTGCAAGCATGACTGTGAGCCAGGTTCAGAAGTCCTACCAGTGTATCTCAGAGGAAGTCCTACGTTCATCAAGCAAATGTTCCAACAAACAAGTGGTTTCAACCAGGGAACAAAAGATCTAACTTTCATTTTAAGGAGTTCAAAGTGAGTAGTTTGGCGCTTCAAAGGGGAGGAACCACTGAAGGTTCGAGGAAGGGATATTATGACTATCAAAATCCTCTTTGGGCGAATTGAAATATGTCAAAAACCTAATAAAGGAAGCATCAAAAGATGAGGAGAGATGCGATACTAGCAATGCAACATAAAAATGGTGTAAGACCGTCAGTCTTTGACAAAATTAATGAAGGTCCATCTTCTATATTCAGGAAAAAAATATTGATCAAAGATTAGAAGGAGAAAGAAATGATAGTAGACTTTTTCGAGTTTGGGCTTGAGCACTTATTAGAAGCAATATGTGGAGTCATTTCGATCTTACCAGCGGAATACGTAGAAGATTATTAGAATAGAAATATCTTAAGTGATTATGTTAGAGAGGGTTACTACGATGATCTTTCTTTAAGTCCCAAGGCTGTTTGGGTTACATAAGTTTTTTGTTTCACACCACATTGAAAAGTTGTAGTTTTCGATCCACCCATTGAGGATATAAGATTGCACATGAAACCACTCCATTTGACTGCTATGGTGGAGGACCAAATTATTAATAAGATCTTGCTTGGTCAATGGAGGGATTGCGTTTAATATCTTGCAAAGGTCTATGTTGTGCAGGTTTGGAAGGATGGTTAAGGATTTGATTCCTCACAATATAGTGGTGTCTGAATTTTATGGAAAACCTTCAGATTATGAGGGAGTGATTTGCTTGGATGTTTTAGTAGGTAGTAGGAGGAGGCCTACAGTGTTTTTGGTAATTTCTTCACAAGCTAATTTCAATATGTTTTTGGGAAGGGAATTGATCTATGGAGTTTGTGTTGTTCGTTCGACAGTTCATCCAAAGTTGTTCTTTTGGAATCAGTATGGCAAACTTGAGATGGTCAAAGCGGATCCGTCATCGTACGGAATTTACGTTGCCTTTGTAAGCGAAAGCAATCAAGCAATGACAAGGACTGCTCCGTTCGAAATCAAAGATTCATTCTATGTGAATAATAAATTTGATGACGAAAATGACATATTCTTTTGCTGGAATGTGAATAGAGGTTTTCTTTTGATTAACAAGGACGTTGAGAAAATGGCCAAAGCTAAAGAAACATGACTTTGACACAAGCATATACGAGTTTCATGGCCCACTTATCAACTTACATAACCAAAAATAAAAAGCAAGCGACTACTACGACCGGTGAAATCGAAACCACGATTACCGCGGCCGTTAAAAAGGGAAACATGGCTACTACGATTGTCAAAGACGAAAATACAACTATTGAGAGCGTTGAAATTGGACAAGTAGTTACTGCTATCATTGAAATTGAAACCACGACTATTGCAGTCGTCAAAAAGGGAAACACAACTACTGCAACCATTGAAATCGAAAAAATGGATACTGTGACCATCAAAATCGAAACAATGGCTACTACGACCCTAGAAACAAATGATGGATACCGATTCCATCAAAAAAAGGAAAGGGAATGATGGATACTGATGTCATAAAAAAGGAAAGGGAGTGATGGATACCGATGTCGTCGAAGTAAAGGAGAAATCAAAAGAAGTTTCTCAACGAAAAGGTGAGGATTTGAACTTGGATTATATCTATGATAATTCGCCTTTAGCTTTTGAGAAACCAATGTCCTCAGGGTCGAAAAGGGTGGAATCTCAGGATCCTTTAGAAGAAATTAACTTGGGGACTGAAGAAAATTGAAAGCCTACTTATGTAAGTAGCTGTTAGAAGTTGGGCTTCGAGGAAAAATAATTTCTTTATTGCATGAGTTCAAGGATTGTTTCGCATGAGAATATGAAGATGTGTCTAGACTCAGTACAAAATTGGTAGAACACAGATTGCTAATCTGTGAAGGCAAAAAAAACCAGTGAAGTAAGCACTAAGAAGATTCGCTCCTAATGTCTTAAAGGTTATCAAAGCAGAGATCGAAAGGCTACTAAAGGCCAAGTTTATTCGAACTACAAGGTATGTTGATTGGATCTTGAATATTGTTCTTGTGATTAAAAAGAATGGGAAATACATGTATGGATAGATTTTAGAGATTTAAATGCATCAACCCCGAAAGATGAATACCCCATGCCAATTGCTGATATGTTAATTGATTCAACAATATGAAATGAATTCTTAAGTTTATTGGATGGTTATTCAGGATATAATCAAATATACGTTGTTGAAAATGATACATCTAAAACTCGTTTTTGATTCCCGGGGGCATTAGGAACATATGATGGATAGTAATGTCATTTTGTTTGAAAAATGTTAGTGCAACATATCAAAGAGTAATGAATCTTATCTTTCATGATTTCATTGGAAAATTCATACAAGTCTATATAGATGTTGTTGTTGTAAAATTAGAATCAAAGGATAATCATCTAGACTATTTGAGATTCTCATTTGAAAGAATGAGAAAATATAGATTGAAAATGAATCCTTTAAAATGTGCTTTTGGTGTATCTGCAGGTGAATTATTGGGTTTTGTTATACATCAAAAGGTAATTGAAGTAGATAAAAATAAGGCGAAAGCCATTTTGGAGAGTTCCCCTCCAAAGAATAAAAAACAACTTCAATCATTATTAGGTAAGGTGAATTTTCTTAGACGATTCATTTCTAGTCTATCGGGAAAAACTAAAGTGTTTTCACCTTTACTCAAATTAAAGAATGAAGTTGAATTTTGATGGAAAAGGAACACCAAGAAGCTTTTAATGGCATTAAGAGATATCTTGCAAATCCACTAGTTTTAGTGCCTTATGTAAAAGGAAAAGACTTTAGATTTTACATTGCAACATCAAATTCAACTATTGCAAGCATGCTAGTGCAAGAGGATGATAATCGCATATAATGTGTTGTTTATTATCTAAGTTGAATTCTTAATGATGTCAAAATTAGATATAGTGCAATAAAAAAACTGTGCTTACACTTGTATTATTCTTGTACTAAACTTAAGTATTATATAAAATCTTTCAATGTTCAAGTACTCTCTCATAACAATGTTATTAAATTTATGTTGTCTTAATCTATTTTGCACAATAGAATAGGGAAATGGACCCTTGCATTATCTGGATTTTCCCTTACTTTTGTGCCATTAAAAGCTATTAAAGCCTAAGTTATAGGTAGATTTCTTGGTTGATCATTCGAACATCAAAATATTGGAATGCTATATATGAATTAAACCTTGGATATTATATTTCGATGGATCGAAACATGTAAATGGGGCTGAAATTGATGTTGTTTTAATTTCCCCAAATGATATACCTATGAAGATCCTTTTTGTAATACAACCTGTTTGTTCCAACAATGAAGCAAAATGAAGCTTTGATAGTTGGTTTGGAAACATTACTAAATTTAGGTGCAAAACATTTTCTGATTAGAGGAGATTCTGAGTTAGCTATCAATCAATTAACTCGTAAATTTAAATGCATCAAAAGTAATTTACTGAAGTATTTTTCATATGCAGTTAAGTTATTGGCTTGATTCAAAGAGGTTGAATTCGAACATATGTTTCGAGAACAAAATAAGGAAGCTAATGATTTGGCTCAAATTGTGTCTGGTTATAAGTTAAGTAAACAAAATTTTGAAGCATTAATAATTGTCAAAGAAAAATTACAAGATGAAATAGAGATTTTAAATATTAATCTGATGGTAAATCATGACTAGAGCAAGCCTTTGACAAATTATCTTCAAAATGCCAATCTATTTGTTGATCGAAAAACAAAATATAAGGTTGTTAATTATGTCATACTTGGATATGAGTTGTATAAAAGGAGTATGAATGGACTCTTATTAAAATGCTTGAGAGAATCAGAAACTTATATAGCTTTGGCTAAAACCTATGATGAAATTTGTGGTTCTCAGCAAGCTAGTGAAAGATGAAGTGGATGCTATTTTGACAAGGTTATTATTGGCCAACTATTTTGAAGGATTGCATAAATTATGCAAAACTGTGTGAAGAGTGCCAAAAATATGGTCTCATACAAGAAGTTCCAGCAAGTGAGTTACATTCGATAACAAAACCTTAGCCTTTTTTAGGATGAACATTAGATTTGATAGGTCAAATACGTTAACCTTCTTTGAAGGGGCATAGGTGCATCTTAGTTGTTGTTGATTATTTTACCAAGTGGGTAGTATCAATCCCTTTAAAAAATGTTGATCAAGGTGATATAATTAACTTCATAAAACATAATATTATTTTTCTATTCGGTATCCCAAAAACACTTACAACAGATCAAGGTACTGTTTTTACTGGTCAAAAAGTGGTTCAATATGCCAATTCTTGAAATATTAAGTTAGTAACTTTTACCCCTTATTATGCTTAAGTCGATGACCATGTTGAAGCCATAAACAAGATTTTAATAAGCTTAATTAAAAAACATGTTGGCCAAAAACCTAGGATTTGGCATAAAAGTTTAGATCAAGTTCTTTGGGCTTATCGAAATTCACCAAAAGGAGCTACTGGTGTTACCCCATTTAAGTTGGTTTATGGGCATGAGATAGTTTTTCCTATTGAAATAAATTTAATTTCAATTCGAATTCAGAGACAAAATGAGATTCTTGTCCAAGACTATTGTGATATGGTGTATGACGAGTTGAATGTTTTATATGAAGAGTGTTTAATTGCTTTGAAAAATATTATTTGTCAAAAAGAAAAGTTGGTTAAGAATTACAACAAAAAGGTTAAGAAAAAATACTTTCGTTTGGAAAGTTATATTACCTATGGACAAAAACTCAAAAGTTCTTGGTAAATAGTCACCAAATTGGGATGGACTGTATGCTATAAAAAATGTTATATCTGAAAATGCTTATGCAATTTGAGAAGTAAACACAGACAGTTATGTTGGTTCGATGAATGGAAAGTACTTAAAAATATATACACCAATGATAACTTTAAATAAAAATTCCCATAACTTAGATAATTAAAGTCAAATTGTTCGAAAGGAAATTGCATGAATGCCAAAAATATCAACAAATTACAATTCAATAATCTACAACAGAAGAGGATTTAGTGGATCAAATAAAATGGTTTTGCTTCCATTCATTGAATGCCTCATTCCATGTAGATAATGAATTCATAGACTTCTTTGGAGCATGCTAGAGTTGCATGGGCTTCTCGAGAGGACCTTTCAGCCCTTGCACTATTTCTTTAGCAGTTGAATACAAAGGGTCTTTATTTTGTTCATTGATCTCCTTAGAGGATCAAAGCTCTTGAAGCTTGAGGCGAGTGGAACGGAGTTCTTCTTGAATCAGCTTAAGGAGCACCATAAGCTCTTCTTTTTCTCTCACTAGCATCGCCTCAGCTTTCTCAGTTTTTTCGATTGGTCCTTGAATTAACATAATCTTTTCCTTGGCTTTTTGGAAGCCTTCTCGGGCCTAGACCAGCTTTTTTCCATCCTCCTTTGTTGAAGGTTCTATATCAACAATTTATGCAGTGTGCTAACTATGTAGTTGATGAGCTTTGAAGACATTATTGAAAACATTAGGGAAAGACTCGATTTCCTTATGAATCTCATCAACTACCCGGTCATTAAATTTGAAAACTTCATTTTTTGATTGTTGAAGCTGAGACTTGTAATCTGGATTAGAGAGGGAATCTTCAAGAGGTTGATCAAACACTAGTCTTTGAAACTTCCACTTAGCTTTGTTGAAATGTGTGAATGGCCTGTTGTGGCTGGATCAAAAACTTTTGATGGCATTGAATTAGAAAAGCAAACATCAATAAAAGAGAAAGGGTCGACATCTAGTGGATATGTTTCCCTTTGAAGATCCTCTACATCCATCATAAGTGATTCTTCGACAATATTTGAAATTAAAAAAGAAATAATTAAACTTTATTGTTAAGATACATAAAAATAAAATGAGGGATCTCTGTTATACACACTTTGTTCAATTATAGGCTCATTTGTTTCGACAATTGGAATGAAATAAAAAGTATCAACAAGAACCTCAATAGATAATTCGTGTTTACCTTTACTCCATTTGATAGTGTCCTACATAGAACCACAAGATTTAATTAGTTTATCAAAGCAAATCTCAATCGAAAAGGATCTTTGAGAGTAATAATTTGTCCACCATGAGTAAAAAAATTTTGTGCTTAGATAACAGTTCTCGAAAGAAGAAAGTTCAAAATATAGTTTCAAGGGTTATGTGGTTGGCTAAGATGACATTTAACAATAATTGCACAATCCACAGAGGTCCGGCTATGGGCTTCATCTTACCCGGGGTATCCATCACCTTGTAAATTGAAGCCAATAGAAATTTGCCAAGGCAAATGTCTTCTCCAAAATGAAGAGCTTGGGCTAGGTTGTAGCTGTACTTGGGAATTTGAAGAGAGCAAGTGCAAATGAGATGTGAAGATACCCAATACATCTAAAAAGCTATGTGTTTAGCATTAGAAATTTCTTCGGTATCTTTCACATTCTTCTTGATGAAAGTTCCATAAGATTTTTCACTAAAGTCTATATCTATCTCGTTTCTCTATTTGATCTTCAAAGAAACCTAAAACATAAGTTTTGCCTAAGGGTTTAAGCCTAGCGATTGTAGCTATGTCTAGTAAATTTAAACTAATAAAACCACAAGGGAGTTCCAGAACGTGTAAACTACAATTCCAGAATAGGAATGAGGACATCAACATAGGCATATCCAAACTTACGATATCATACTTGCTAAATTGAATTAAGTTGTAAGTGCATATGTTCTTTCATTGTTGGGATTTTTTTGGCTTCTACCCTAACAAGCCAGTTGAAAAAGGTCTTCCTATCCTTTGGAGAAGAGGCCCTAAAAATCCCATTTTTCTCCTTCAGGAAAGCTCTCCTTATGAACTATAGCGTACTCATCTTTATAAGTGGGGAACCAAGAGTTGATAACTTCATAATCTAACTTAGGGCAATATGGACCTACAAAGCAAATTTCTTTAGAGTTCAAGAAAGTTGGAAGTAGTAGCTAAGTTTCCCATACTTTCTTGCATTCTTCTTCATGCTCAGTGATTGAGAGTAACTCAAGGCCTTGGTTAGATTTCATTGAAGACACGATCGGTGTTGGCAAAGGTGTGCTCATACTAGTGTTAGCAAAAACATCTTGCTCTGTAAGGCTGGTGTGTTGAGAGGAAGCAACCATTACTGATTGGAAGGTGAAGGAGAAGGGGAGAGTAGTCACGAGAAAGAAAGAGCTCAAGTGTGGAAATTAGGGGTAATAAGGAAGTAGTGGGAGTGCAACTGACGTTTGAGTTATATATATGGAGAGTTTAAAAGATGGAAAATTTTCAAAATTTGAATAATTTAAATATCTTTTAAGCTGATGATATGATCTTATGGCACATGAATAGGGTAGGTTGTTACAACCATAAAATAGGCAATCATTTCCTATTGGTTAGTGTGAAAATCGCAACCATGATTAGATGATGTTCCCAAAACATTTGATTGGACATGATATTTAAGTAATATTTGAATAGTTGTTACAAAAATATTGCATTCTCTAAAGATATTACTCGAATACATTATTTTTGGGGGGAATATGTTACCTCTGTTATGTAAAATTTGATTAAGTTATATAAATCAAATTTCGATGTACTTGTCTAAGAGATGAATAAAGGAATTCCTTCAAAAACAAGCAGAATATGGCAGAAATTCGAGAAATTTGGTTGCGTAATCGAAGGAAATTATTTCAATTGAGATTGCTAATTTCAATAATTTCATTCACGCATGTGGGATTGGAAAGCATTGGAGAGCAAAGTAATTTTCGACAAATCGAAGTATCAGTTGACATGGTTGCACAGAAGTTATGAGAAGACAATAACTAGTATCATATCAATGTATTTAGGAATATCTTTGTACACGTGTTAAAATCATGTAGTTTGACCATTAATATTAGTAGTCTAAAAATAAACCGTCGACTACCAATTTCAAGGGGGTTGAAACAAAATCACTTAATTCCTCAAAGTACCAACACATCTACTATCGAAATTGGCTAAAGGTTCAGTAGGTTATCATGTATGTATTTAATTCTCATCTTTTATGAATTTATGTATGTTCATTTTGTTGCATAGTTCTAAACCATGTACCTTTTCCAATCCCCATTTTTTCTCGAAACCTTTACTTTTCCAATCTCTATTTCTGATTACTATAAAAATTACTATCGAAGTATAATAATTATCAAAATTAACCTTTTAATAAAAAAATTATTTTTAAAGTTACTTACAAATCATCTTATAGACCATTATATGATATTACTAAAATTAAAAATGGATATATTTATCAAAATTATTGTTATTATGTGCATTAAGTACTAAATAATTCTCTGATAAGTTGAAAACTATGAATTTGCTTGTTTGATTAAAAAGAACTTACAATCGAGAATGAATTATATGTCTTATCTTTAAACATTTATTTATTAATAGAATCATTTAGTGAAAATTACTTAGTTTGCTATAAAAATATATTCCTTTCGAGAAGTGTAATTTTCACGATTAACACAATGTCACGTGTATTTTCATGTTAACATCAGAATACCACATTAGTTGTCAACTAACAAAACTTATGGTCAACTAATGGAGGAAAAAAAATTGTGACCTTTTGAAAAATGGGAATAAAATACATGAAGAATAAAGTTGGAGACAAAATTTGTGAGAAAGCTATAAGTTAGAGAAAAAAATGTGATTAAAATTTTCACTTATTTTCTTACTAACAATGTTTGCTTGAAATTAATATTCATTTTCCATTAGATTGGACTAACGTCATTAAAAGATAAAAATAATAACATTGCATATATTTTGATAATTAAAAAAAAGGAAAAAATCATTTAACCTCCTAAACTTTATCTGTTTTGTAAATAGACACCCTAAACTTTATTTTTATTCTAATTGACCCATAAACTCTATTTCATTTGTAAATTGACTAAAATACCTGAAACATACTAGAAGGGAGGTTGAATAGTATGATAGATAAAACTTAGTATTTCAAAAACTATAAAAAAAAAAAAACTTTTCTTAAAGCAGGTATCAATGGATGAAGGGTTTCATCCAAAGGATTTGAAATAACTTTGTGCTTAGAAAACCAGTTCACAAAACTTGGATATGATATTGTAGAAGTGACTTAAAGAAAATAATTAGTTATAGAGAAGCGATAATAAAAACACTAAGATTTTATACTAGTTCACCCCAATTCTTGGACTACGTCCAGTTCTCCTTCAAACCTTGAAGAGATTCATTAATCAAATCTTTAATTACAACCAAATATTCTCTATGTCACTTCTAGCTACAACGAGCACTCTCTAGGCCACTCTTGACACTACACTTAATCTCCTCCTGAGATTAAGACCTAAGTATTCTTTGTCACTAAGTCACTCCTGGCTTTCACAAATAGTATATGTTTGATAGAAAAAGTATTCTAATCACTCAATGAGTTTTTGCATAATAAGCTAGAATACAATGAAACTCACTAACTTAGCAACGTTAAGATGCACTCAATTCGCTCATGTTTCTTTCGTCTAGTGGACTGATAGTGTTACGACATTTGTTCGTTTTCTCTCAAAATATTCTCTTTTTTTTTAGACTGTCTTAACATGAACATCTTCACACTTTATATAGACTTCAGAGCTTTGATCTATTGAGAGATCCCAACTAGCCTTCGTTTAATAGCTTTGGCGTTGGACACGAGGTTGCTACTATGCAGAGAGAGACAGAATAGGGATCACACATGCTTTCTGCAGCATATCTTTGGAGAAGTACAATTTGTTTGTGTCACCTAGTGCTCAGAGCTGACTTTCAGCATATAGATAGAAAGAAACGTTAACATCATAAGACAAAAGGAATTAAGAATGTCAATATAAGACATTTTAAATCTTCCATTTTGTGCATTAAAGCACGAGTTTCTTACTGAGTCTGTGGATCTTACTTTCTTGTGATTCTTTTGAGTTCTTGAGGATTGAGTAATCATTCCATTGCCTTGCATTGCAAGTCAAGTGCGATAGCACTTGTCTTCCGAGGGATGGATGTAAAAGTAGTATCATCCAATGACTAGTACTTTGCTCATCATCCATAATCCTTTTGTTCATGCTTTTTTGCTTGTATCTCATAAAGATAAAGATAAAAGAATCTGTAATTTAAGCATGAAAGATTAGTATATAAAATTTATACTTTGTTAACATTAAAACCTTAGGGATATAATTGTTTGGTACAATCCAAGGTGACTTGGACGCAACCAAACTCAACATAGAGATCATGAATTTTGATTTCATTCCAATTAAGCATTACACTTTACCATTTTTGTATATAGACACATTGAACTTAAATTTCATTCTAATTCATTCTTAAAATTTGTCATTTCTTACAAATAATTATTTTTACCAAGTTAGAGTTAAATTATTTATATTAAAATTTCAATCATTCATTAATCTTTTTAATTCTTTTGTTAAAATTCACTTCTTCGTATATTAAAATATGAATTTAGAAAAAATAAATAATAAAAACAAAAAAAATATTTATTTGATTTTTTAATTCTAAAATTAATTATGTTTTAATTTTCGGAAAAAGGGGGTTTATAAAAATAAAACTAATAAACGAGTATGAGTTATAAATAAATGGCTCAATCTTTTTTTTTTTTGTCAATAGTTTGCTCCATATCTGATAAAAGAGATTATTTATAAAAGGGGTAAATTTGAGGATTAATTGCACTTTTTACCTTCTAATTTTTTTTAACTTTTAGCGAATTTCATTTCAACAAATTAGTTTGGCTCATTTTACTCTAAACTTTTAAGAAACTTAGGAATTTATCATGTGTTATTTTATTCCTAATAAAGTTGTACTTTTTATCCCCCTTTTCTATAACTTTTTATTTTTTGACAAATTTTAACCTTTTTTTAATTTTTTGGACAAATTTTACCCTAATTTTTGTGTTTATTAATGAATGAATGATGGATGGTAAAATTTATAAATTTCTTAAAAACTTGGGATAAAATATGTCAAATAAAAAAGTTAGGGTAAAATTGGTTAAAATAAAAAAGTTAGAAATAAAAGATTGTAATCAAGCCAAATTGAAATTACGGTGCCAATTTGCAAAAATGATAAAGTTTGAGATCAATTGGAACGAAATTAAAGTTCATAATAACTATTTGCAAACAAAATAAAGTTTAATGATTAATCGGGATTAAAAATTAAAATTTTGGATACCTATTTGCAAAATAGATAAAGTTTAGGGAATTAAATGCTCTTTTTTCATTAAAAAATCACATTAAACATTTTAATAATAAAACACTCGGTTAAATAAATTAAGAAAGTAAAAAAGACTTAAAAAAGTAATTTAGTCAAAAAGTACTCTAAGAATTAAGAAAGATGCTCTAATTAATAATCAATAACAAATAAAAGAGAGACAAATGGTGGTCACAAACTGTGGTACAAATCCCACGTCCATTTTAACTCATCGATCTCTTCCAAAGGAATCTTCAGGATTCAAAAGGAAGGACGATATCCCTAAAGTGAAACCATCATATTTGAGTTTACACTTTCAATCTGTATTGTCTTTCTGCCCACAGAAATATCTCAACTTCACAGGCTGGTTGTAATTGGTTGGCGTCATCTCGACCTGTTTCTAAATTATAATGTAATACGTAGCACCTAAGTACGTAGTACCATGTTCCATTAATGACATAATTTTAATTTGGAACTTTATCATTTACCACCCGTGAAGTGAACAACATTATACTACTAGTTCTTTATCAGCGCAACCCGTGAAGTGAAATTAGTAACATTATACACGAAATGTCTTTCCCAATAAAGACACTAACCAAACCCCATTGTATATCTATCAGTTAGGTTACCTTGTTTCTCAAGAATATTAAGTTTATTTATTTTTTAAATTATGTTGTAGGCATGTGACTTTTATTAAAATTTTAATCTTGTAATTATCTTCATTTCATTTTTTTTTTCTAAAATCTCTATCTTTGACACACTATTGATAAATCTTTACGATGTTGTTGAGTACGGCGAAATTGATGCTAGTTTATTTACGTGGATTAATGTTTATGGTGTTGATTTTTTGTTTTGTTTTTTATTATGTTCAATAGTTATGCTGCATTTTTATGACATTCCAACAGCTGAGAGAAAAGATGAATATGGAGTGTAATTTTTTGTAAAACAAATGGAACACATGTATTATTTGTAAAATACATATATAGGATATATGTGTAACATTTTCAAACATATATAATAGCTTTAAATTCTCAAGGAATATATGTGTAATAGTTTTAAACATGGAAGGAGATGACAAGTCTAGCACCACCACGGAGGAGAAGACAATGAAGAGAACAACCCTTTGTTTGCCCGAAAGAGAAGATGACAACACGAAGGAGAACACCACACTAAGAAGACAATGGGGAGAACAATCTATGTTTGCATGGAGGAGAAGAGGGTGGTGCGAGGGAGATCACGACGACACGGAGGAGAAGACAATGCTTTGCCTGTATGCGTGTCTAAATTATCTTTGGGTCGAGAAAGAACTATTGGGATTCACACTATTTAGATTACTTAAATGAGAGACAATTTTGAATTTTCATATAAATTAATTAAAAATTAAAAATAATTAATTTTAATTTTCAAACCTCAAAACAAGGAGTGCCAGAGATATGATTACAAAGGAGGAAAAAGATAATGTAAACTTCAAGAAAGATTATTATAATTTGCTCCAGAATATATTCACATAGGGATAGGGATGTAATCACTTGATACTTAACCAGGTAATACTAGTAACTTCTTTTACAAAGTGTGAAATTAATTAATCTAAAATGTTGAATTATTTAATATTATTCTTTTCAGTTTATACATTTGCTTCTTTACATTTGATTGTCATTATATAATTCCAGTCATTTACTTTTTGAAGTTTCATTCTTACACTTAAATTCAAGTCATTTAACTTTACATATTCTTGCATTATTTTTTACATTTGAAGATATTTTATTTTTAGATCGACTTCTGCAACTCTCTTTCAAAAACATTACATTTTGAGATTATTTTCTTTCTTGAATATTTACAATTTTCTAAGAATTTAAATTGGAATACTATAAACATTTTTTATATTATCATTAATTAAATGGTATTATATAAAGTAAAAAAGTTGAGTTTATAATTAATTATTTTTAAAAAATTATACTGATTTAAGA
>NC_038255.2:8110700-8127720 GCF_000004515.6 Glycine max
AAATATATAATTTGTGATGATTTTTTTTGTAGGAACAATTATAAACAATATTTCACGAATTTAAAAAACTAAAAAATACATTTTGTAATTAGGGGACTAAAAAGAAAATCCTCAAATTTGAGAGATTAAAGTCCTATTTAAGCGCTAAAAGAATATGAATAAAAAATCAAACTTGCATTGAAAAATTCAATCATGTTTTCAAAATCTGCAGCATAAAATGCGAAAAAAAATTGGAAATATTCCTAAGATCAATAAATTCCCATATGAGATCATGATTTCGAGTGTTAACTTACGTGAGGGCTTCGTGAGAAAAAAAACTTACGTGAAGGTGTTGTGTGTTCAGGAATAACGAAAGGCACAACGATGCCTATAAAATACGTGTCCCATAGATTTCACAAAAACATGCAAATAAGTCAATGCCTATAAAATGCTCCTAAATAGACAAATTAAATCATCAAAAAGCATGTTAGAGCCTCAGAGGACACAAACTGCATTGATCCATAGGAGAATACACTTTATTAAAGGCTAAATTCCAATTTTTTTCTCCCTAATTTTTCAAATCAATAATTTTTTTTCTTTTTCTTAATGGATTATTAATAAATAATAATGATTAATTGAGTTATTAAATTAATTATAAATTAACCAAAATGGATAATTATTAAAAATTGAATAAAATATTATTAATCATAATTTTTCATAACATATTAAAAAGATTAATGTTTATATTTTTTATAATTATAATTAATTTAATATCTCTAATAATTACAATAATTAATTAATAATCTATTAGGGAGATTAAAATCATAAATTTATAAAACTAAGAAGATGAAATAATATAGTTAAAGATCAAGAGATTAAAATTGTAATTTATTCTTTATTAAAAGTTTCACATTTCATTAGATGAAAGAGATAATTTTTTTTTCACGAATATATTTTCGAGATAGCTTTTTGTTTCTTATGAGATAGTAGTAACTTTTTTTGTATGGATATTTTATAAGAAAAATAATTCTGATTGAGATGTTATTAGATACTAGTATTAAATTAAATATATAATCACATTTCTTAATGAAAATTCCAATCTTAATTTATTATGTTGTGAATGATTAGTCCTTTTTATTAGACCTAACCTTTATGAGTTCATCATACTTTATTTTACTATTTAATTTTTTCATTTAAATAACATATTATAAAGGGGAAAATTTAATATAGTCATTAATTAAAATTTCAGCAATAACATTATAATAAAACTACATACTTATAGATAAAATAAATAATAAACTTATTATTTCGAAAATTATTTTTTAAAATTAATAACTATAACTATAATTCACTCTTTGTAGAAGAGTATAATTTATTAAGTTGCATCCATGTTTTTAATACAAAATATGCTAGAATAGTAAGAACCTCCAGTACTACCACCGATTAGGATATCAATAATATATTAGGAGTTAGAACTGTGTATAAAAATCCACTAAAAAAACTACTGTACGTATTAATTACAATTACAATAATTTATCAAAATCATTGCCCATAGATTAAAGAAAAAATAATTATTGCCCACAGATAGAGCTACTTACGCACCAGACAAAAGACATTTTACAAAAAAATAAAAAATGTAATATTTTGGAATTATGCCTCGGATCCCTCATCGCCAAGTGCCTACAGAAGAAACTAGAAAGACCCTTGGACGCTTAAAAGTCTTGCAAAATGATCTGGCTCCTTCACGCAGCCTAAAAGCCCCCCAAAATCCTTGTGTAAAAGATTCTCTTAAAGCTCTTGAATTTTTTTTTCTTAATTTTATATTTTTAATATCTTTCTCTTTTGAAACGTAAATTTCATATATTATTCTGTACATTTGCAAATTTTCTTGAAAAAACGAAAGTTACATATCATAAACACCAAATTAGTATCTCACTCAATGATTTCTTGAAAAATCAAAAGTCACATACCATGAACACAAAATTGTTATCTCATTCGGTGGATCTAAAAACATTGTGATCTCTAACCCATGAAATAAAATCTTATAGAAATATAAGATCAGTTTTGTTACCTTAAAAATAAGACCAGTTTGTCAAATTAAATTAATTAGTTTTACAGCTCTAATTCGTTGCATGAGACTCACTAACCAACAAACGTGTGTAATGATTTATTTCCTTTCATCAAATCGTCTAGAGTTTGAATTTATCCGATTGGTTATTGGGTATGAAATAAATTGTGTTAGGAAAAATATATATCTTCTGTGTACTTATAGTATTAGATAAAGATTTATCACTTTTTTTTTAGAGAAGACAATCTCATAGCAATATCATGATCAACAACAAAAAAAAATTTAATATTACTTTTTCCATTATAATTGTTGTTTTAGGTTGCTTTACATAGTGAAAAAAAAAACTAATAAATAGATAAAAAAAAAAGAATAGAAATTTTACAAATTTACAATCCTTATTATTATTAATTCATTTTTAGTTTTTATAGCCTATATCATTAATATTATAAGGGAAATCAATAAAAACAAAAAAGTAATAAGAAAATTTCATTAAAAAGTTAAAATAAAAAATATTTTTTAAGACAGAGAGATTACTATTAAGATCCTTTCGATCATTGATGGCATATAAAAAGTAATATTTTGAAAATCAGATCGGATTGACAGATTCAATCGGTTTAACCGAAAATCTGTTTGGTGATCCATTTGGACACTCTTAAAAACTAAAATATTTTAGAACTAGAGAAAACTAGTAAATAATTGATTAAATCGACCTAAAATCAATGAAAATTGGAATTGAACTAACACAAAGAATTGTATCGAATCCGTCTTTTTAATTTTTATTTTTATTTATTTTTTAAAAGATAAGTAAAAATACATAATTTAAATATTTTAAATATTTATCAATTATTTTGTCTACTATTATTAATTTTATCATTAAAATATGTAATTTAATCATTTATAATTCTTTAGATCTTAATTTTTTACCAGTTTAAATTTTTTTATTTCTTAAAATATTATATAATATTAAAAAAAATTTCAACCATTCAATCTTAAATTAATTTTTTTTTTAATTCAGTCATCGATACGGGTTTAAAAACTTTGATAAAAAGAACCTCGTGATAATTGAAGTATTAAAGACCATTTATTGGAATATGAATGTTAAAGTGTTACACCATCCTCATAAAAAGTTCATATTAATGATATACGTAACCACTTTCAACATACGCTATCTACAATTAGGGGTGGGTAAGCAGGCCGGTCCGCCCCACGTAAGGCCCGCCCGCATAAGTCTGTATTGGCAGCGGACCGGGCTAACCCGTCTTGCATTCTTACACAGACCAAATAAATTGATTTGCTCCAGTTCCATGGACCCCACGGGTCAAATGGGCCAGTCCGTGGGCCTAGTTTTAAAAGAATTTTAATTCAATAAAAATACAACACAATCAAATTAAGTTCAATACAAATATAAATAAAATCTTAACAATTAGTCAATTACATCAATCAAATAAATAATGTCTTAACAAAAGAAAATCCAAGCAATAAATTTAAAATATGAAACTTAAACATCTCCAACAACAAATAATTTCATATTTGAAACAATAAAATCCTAATCGGGCAACCCACAAACCCCGCGGGTCAAACCCGCATAGTCTGCGGGTTAAGCGGGACAGACCAAAAAATATGACATAACCATAGATTGTTTAAAAAAAATTAATCTGTTACCCACGCGGAACACGGACCCCACATACCAGTCCATGGATGTGGACCCATTTACCCACCCCTATTTACAATAGTTCACCACTATCTCAACATAGCTACCCTACCCAATCTCTTATTCCTAAATTAAGGGAAAAAAAATACTCAGCAAAATGATTTCTTAGCTAGTAATGTTACGCTGCTCCATAATAAAGTTTGAATATATTCGGTAACATATTTTAATTAACTTTTAATTTATTTTATTAAATGAAAAGTTTATTTAATTTTTTGCTAAATAATTTTTTTAATAATTTATTAATAGTTTATAATATTTTTGAAATATTACTTAAACTAGTATTTTTTAAATACTAGTTTTTAATTTTTTTATATTTTATTCCCTTTTTATTTTTAATATATTTATCAACTTATATGTTTATCCTTTTTAAATAAATCATAATTTTATTATTTTTTAATCATTTTAGATTTTTTGCTAAATAAATTTTTTAATAATTTTTTAATAGTTTATCATATTTTTGAAATATTACTTAAACTAGTATTTTTTAAATACTAGTTTTTAATTTTTTATATTTTATTCCCTTTTTGTTTTTAATATATTTATCAAATTATATGTTTATCCTTTTTAAATAAATCATAATTTTATTATTTTTTAATCATTTTAGATTTTTTATCTTTAGTCAAACACTTATAATTTATTAAGTTAATTTTTCAACTTTTAATTACTTTTTAACTCCTAATTAATTTTTCTACTTCCAACTAATTTGTCAGATAACTTTGCTAAACACAATCTTTGTGTATGATAAAAAAATTGTGTATTAATCATGTTATAATAGTTTAAGTCCAAAAGGGAAAGATAAAGATTTAAATAATCAACTAATGTATTGAAAAATTAAAATCTTCAATTAAAATTTTTATTACTTTCTCAGTTTCTTTCGTTTTATTATAATTGTTATTTTAAATTGTTTAAACCATATTAAAAATAATAATAAATGAATAATAATTTTACAAAATTAATTTTATCATTTTAATTTATTTTTAGTTTTTATTGTCCTTCATTAATATTATAATAAATATAAATAAATAACTAATATGATATCAAAATACTAAATGATATTTTTTACTTATATTTTCCTTTTACATAATGATTATTATCGAACACAAGAAGTATAGTTTCTTATAAAACCATTTATAAATCACTAAATTGATTAAAAAAATTAAAATTGCTCAAATCAAAAACCACAAAAATCTAAAATATAAAAACCGCATACTTTTGTGGTTTTGTTCAATTTTTGTATCTTGTTATAAAAGTTAAGTCATATGAAACAAAATCACATATTATAATTGTATTAATTTTATTTAATGGATATTTAGGATTATGTAGCCAATGCTATTTTAAATTTATAATGATTAAAGTATATAATTTATAGTGTACATCTTTTTATAATAAGTGAGTAATATGTTATTTTTATTGTGGTAGTTAATAATAAGTGTAAATAATTTACTACATTTATTTTGCTTTATAATTAAGATGCATATTTTACTTTCATATGTTAAAAAATGACAATATTGTTAAAAAATAGTGTTATATATATGAAGTAATTAATAAATTATTACCATGTAACAAAAATAGTTGGTAATATCATTTTCATAATAATACTAAATAAAAGTGAAAATAATAATAATTTCCAACTAAAATATGTTAAACAAAATTTAATTAAAAAATATTAATGTAGTTTTTGAAAAATATTAATATAAGATTGCTATTTTGTTTTTCTTTTTTAGTTTTTAGATACTTATAATAATAAATTTAACTAGAGAAAAAATAGTTATTAGGTCATATTAAAGAACTATGGTTAGCTCTGTTAGGATTATAATACTTCCTTATATGGTCCTAGGATGGTGGCATACCATTATCTAGTTGTTCAAAGATGGTGACCTTTCTTTTTGATGAATGTTGAGGTTTGGATCATGATACAACTCCTCTCTATTGAATTATAGAATTGCATTTTCCTTTAGGGAAATTTCTTAAAGTGGAAGAGGCTAACTTCTATTTATTCATGGGGGAAAGTTTGCTAGAATATGTGTTGCATTGGGAAAAGTACGCTTAAGTGTGAAATTCTTAAATTATAAACTACTGAAAAATATATGCATCTTATTAGTAAAGATAGTACAAATTAATTCCTTTAAGCTAATCATTGATCTTGGTAGCAGGATAAGCAAATTGTCAAGGTCTCGAAAAGGATTACCTGTGGAAGATTCTGACCAATAAGAAAATTGAGGAAAGTGTCACCATGTTATGTGCCATAGAGTGTGAGCCATTGAGATGCCAATAATCAGATGTGCTACAAATGGTATTAGAACAAATCTTTCTCTTATTATGGTATGGTTCGAGGACAAATCAAGGAAAGCAGGTATAAGGCTACCTATGAAGGGTTCTGACCAATAAAGAAGTTGTATAAAGTGTCATTGTGTAAAGTATCATAAAATATGAGTCATCGAAAAGTCCTCAATCATAGATGTTATAAATAAGGATGATGTATAACGAAATGTAATTTTACACTATATGATTATTGTGGAAGCAATTGTGGAAGCAATGTTTTCCAAGTTTATTTTGATGATGCCAAAGACTCAAGTCAAGAATCAAGAGTCAAGCAAGTTTCAAGAATCAAAGAGTCGTTCAATCAAAGCAAGTTTCAAGAATCAAGATTAAAGTGAAGATTCAAGAGAAGACTCAATTAAGATAAGTATTAAAAGAATTTTTCAAAATATTGAATAACACAATTTTGTTCAAGAGAATTTTTCAAAGAAAAATCTTTTACCAAGAGTTTTACTCTCTGGTAATCGATTACCATAAGGCAGTAATCGATTACCAGTAGTCAACATTCTTTTCAAACTGATTTACAAAGTTGTAATCAATTACCATAATCATGTAATCGATTACCAATGTTTTAAAATGTTAGATTTCAAATTTCAAGAGTCACAACTTGTGATAAAATATTTTCAAATCATTTCAAACTTGTGTAATCGATTACACAATACTTGTAATCGATTACTAGAGTTTCTAAACGTTTTGATTTTCAAATTTAAACATGAAGAGTCACATCTGTTGATGTGTAATCGATTACACCTTGATGGTAATCGATTACCAGTGACTGATTTCAAAAAATAAATTACTAAAAGTCACAATTTTTAAAGTGACTTATTTCTGAAGAAGTTTTTCAAAAGTCACAACCTTTAAGTAACTAGTTTTCAAAAAGAGTTACAACTTTGTAAGTGACTAGTTTTCACAAAAGTCACAACTCTTAAAGTGACTAGTTTTAAAGAAATTGTCAAGAGTCACAAACTTTAACTTGAGTCATCAAATGATTATAAATATGTGATCATGGCACAAATTTCAAGAGACTGTTTTCCTTTCATACATGACAGATTTCTTTTTATACATAACAAGATTTCTTTCATTCATTTCTCTTCATCTTTCTAAAAGTTTTTGTTCAATACTTTCTCTTTCAAGAAAAGTTCATTGACCAAAAACTTGTGCTATTCTTTTTCTTCATCCCTTATCTCTCTTGTCAAAAGATTCAAAGGACTAATCGCCTGAGAATTCTTTTGTTTCTTCCTTCTCCTTCTTGACAAAAGATTTCAAAGGACTAATCGTCTGAGATATCTTTTTTCCATTCCCTTTATACAAAAGATTTCAAAGGATTAACCGCCTGAGATATCTTTTGTATCCCCATCACAGAGAATTCAAGGGACTAACCGCCTAAGAATTCTTTGTCTTAACACATTGGAGGGTACATCCTTTGTGGTACAAGTAGAGGATACATCTATTTGGGTTGTTATACTGAGAACAAGAGAGGGTACATGTCTTGTGGATCAGTTCAAGTGGAGGGTACATCCACTTGGTTGTTCAAAGAGAACAAGGTAGGGTACATCCCTTATGGATCTTTGCTTGTAAAGGATTTTACAAGGTTATTGGAAATCTCAAGAACCGGTGGTTGCTTGGAGACTGGATGTAGGCACGGGTTGTTGCCGAACCAGTATAAATCATGTGTTTGTCTTCTTCTTCCCTACACTCTTTAATTTCCGCTATGTATTTCTTATTTCCGCTTTACTTTTGTTTAAGTTATTGTTTCTGTTCTTTACTTTCTCATAACTTAGTAGTAAAACCTAATTGAATCTAGTAATATTAAGAAGGATAAATTTTTAATTAGCCAAGACACGTTCATAACTAATTCAACCCCCCTTCTTAATTATCTGAGGCCACTTGATCCAACAATTATAACAAAATGCAATTAAATTTTATAATCTAGTAAGATAAAATTTAGACAAAATGTAATTTTGGCTCAAGGCATGCTCAAAGTTTTGGCTTTAATATAGAGTTAGACTCTCATTCTATTATGGAGCTAACAATGAGTAAACAATGATCATGATCATCCTCACTTTTCTGTGATCCGAGGTTTATCTTTCTACAAGATCTCCCATGTGTTTCGAGAGGTGAATCAAGTTGTGGATGTCTTTGCAAAGTTTGGTTTAGCTAACCTTGGTAATAACGTAATTTTACATTATGTTCCTGCCTCTCTGGTTGAACCCCTAGAGGGTGATTTATTTGTTGTAATTGTTTCCATGCATCATTTAAGTTAATTTAGTTTTGGTCATTGGGATCTTTGCCCCAACCCATTCAACAAAAAAAATGTATACATATAAGTTAAACTCATAAATTAGAAAATGAAAATAAATTACATTATATCGCTAATAAAAGCTACAAATTCATTTATCACTTGACAACACTTTTTTTAGGGTTAAGATAATCAAAAAGACTTTAGAATACCATCGTTTTATTTACTTACTATGTAATTTAATTTTAAAATTATTGAACTAAAAAGATTCTCTTAAAAATTTTGAATATGAAAAAAGTTGTGATTAACAACTATAAAGTTTAATGGTGATGCAATAACATTGTTAAATAATTTTATTTTATCATTTAATTTCAAATCATTGTTGATATGATTTGCAAGATAATTTTGTTAAAGTCACAACTTATAATGAATAATGGTTTTTAATTGAATGATGGTATAAAACTATTTATATAATTTTATTATCTCCTACACATACTTTAGTTTTAATTGCATAAACATCTTAAAACAAATTTTTTTATTAATTTTTTTTAATTTATTATATTAACAATTACAACTATTATATTTAAATATATTTAATATTATTTTGTAAATTTTTTTATTAAGTTTTATTATTATTATTTAATATGAATAATTTTTCAATTTTTATAATAAATATTTAAATATATTTAATATTATTTTTTAAACATTTTATTAAGTTTTATGATTATTATTATTTAATTTATTATGATTATTTTTTCACTTTTTATAATAAATAAATAGTACCTTTAATCATAAAATTTATATATTAAATTTTACCAGACAACCCTTAAACTCCGATCACACCCAATCACTATTGTTTTTTTATTTTGTTTTTCTTTTTAGGTGGTGATTGCTTCGGTGCCATTTATAATTGACGGGTTTGTTATTGTCCCATTTTTTTAAAAAATATTTTAAAAATAAGATAGTAATATTTTAAAAGCCAATGCAAAAATTCTAGGAAGTTTAATTTTTACATTATGCAATTGTTTTATTTTGCTTTTTACACATCAATTAATGTTGGGTAATCAAAACTTTCTCAAATAAAATTACCCACACCCACAAAGGATCGTGAGAACACAACAAAGATTATACCGTATAAAAATAATAACAAACACAAGAATAACGTGGTTCGACACCTCTTGCCTACATCCATGGAATCATCTCAAAAAGTATTTCACTATCATAAAATTGATTACAAGATTGTAACTCACTCCAAATAGTGTATCACTCTACAAACCCGAGTATCTCACTCAATGGTTACAAGAAATAATAACACTCTCACACAAAGACACTTTTCTCTCCAAAGTGACTTTATTTCACAACTTCTCACACACTCTCTCTCCATGTGTGTGTTTCTCCATTAATTATCTTCTCTATTTATAGTGAAGATTGTCACCAACTATAATAAATAAGTTCTCTTGGAAGTTGAAATAAAAACAACTTTCAATGCATCTATCAACTAAGGTTCATCTAGTAAAATACAATCTTCCACTTTGCATTTAAGTCACCTAAACCTTAGTGATAAAAATTCAATTCCTAATGTGCATGCACCTTATCTTTTGGCTTGAAACTCTACAATTCCCCCCTCAAGCCAAAAGAGAAACATCCTTCAATTAATTTGAGAGTGAACAAACTCCCCCTCTAACGGAAGTATCTCCCAACACTTCCACAACATTAGAAAACTTCACTTTCTTCTTCACTTTGCTATCATGGTTCCTCTTCAAGACTTGACCATCCAAATAATAAAAGTTACCTTTATTTTTCTATCCTCGTAACACCAAGTGTCTCCCCTTGTACACTTTACATCCCCACTTTGAACCAACATATTTGTACCCTTGTGATGTCATCTCCCCCATAGAAATCAATTGACAATAGTAGAAGGTACAAACCTCACATTTGAAAAAGTTCAAATAAAACCATCATGAAACTTCATCCTCATACTCCCTATGCCTTCAACCTTCATTTTTCCACCATTCCCTAACTTGAAATGGCTGAATTCTCCATCGGTTTTCAAAGTATCAAACATCTCTTGATCTCTGCAAATGTGCTTTGAGGCAGCAGAATCCATCACCCATTTTGTTTTAGCAATCTCATCATTTTTTGCCAAAACCATATCATCTTCATCTTCAACACTTTTTACTACATTAGCTTGGGAGTTGGTGCCATCTTTGTTCATATCTCTTAATTTCTTCAAGTCCTCTTTCATTTGTTTGCACCTCACTTGCATATGACCATTCTCACCACAATAGTAACATTGAATGTTACTCATATCTCGTTGCGGATGTGATTACGATTTTGATCTTCCTCTTGGACCATCATGTCTCCTTGAATGATTCCTCCCTCACTCAGACTGCACCACAACTATTGCATTGTGTTCATTATCAATATTTTCAGTTCTCATCATTCTCTCATTTTCTCTAAGAGCGGCAGTCACCTCATCCAAATTCAAAGTTGATCTTCCCACAAACAACGTTTGAACCAAAGCTTTGAAGGACCTTGATAGTGAGGCCAATAACAATAGTGCCTGCTCCTCATTAGAGAGTTTATCATCCGCATTCAACAATTAACTTACTAGCTGATTGAACTTGTTGATGTGGTCATGAAGATCTCCTTCCATCTTCATTTTGAGTTGATACAACTCCATCTTCAAACAAAGACAATTGGTTAGCGACTTTGACGCATAGATATTCTTAAGCTTTTCCCACAAGGCCTTTGGTGTTGTCTCCTTCAACACGTTGTGTTTTATCTCAGGAGCAAGGGCTAACCGAATTGTGCTCACAACCCTCCTTTGGATCTTAGTCCACTCGGTTTCATTTATAGAAGTTGACCTTTCATCTTCTAATGCTTGATCAAGACCTTGTTGCACCAAAAGGTCTTGAATAATACTCTGTCAAATCATAAAATTTATTTTTCCATCAAACAACGGTATCTCGAACCTTTGTATGTTCCCGAACATAGCTCTAATACCATTGTTGGGTAATCAACGCTCTCACAAATAAAATTATTCACACCTACAAAGGATCATGAGAACACAATAAAGATTACACTGTAGAAAAATAATAACAAACAAAAAAATTTAACGTGATTCGGTACCTATTGCCTACGTCCACGAAATCGTCTCAAAAAGTATCTCACCATCACAAAAATGATGACAAGATTATAACCCACCCAAATAGTGTATCACTCTACAAACCCGAGTATCCCACTCAATGGTTACAAGAAATGATAACACTCTCACACAAAGACATTTTTCTCTCCAAAGTGACTTTGTTTCACAATCTCTCTTCTCGCACTCTCTTTCTTCATGTGTTGTGTTTCTCCACTAATTCTCTTCTCTATTTATAGTGAAGATTGCCACCAACTATAATAAATAAGTTCTCTTGGAAGTTGAAACAAAAACAATTTTTAATGCATCTATTCAACTAAGGTTCATCTAGTAAAATGCAATCTTTCACTTTGCATTTAAATCACCTAAACCTTAGTGATAAAAATTCAATTCTCAATGTGCATACGTCTTATCTTTTGACTTGAAACTCTACAATTAAGTATCACTTTTTTTTTTTCTTTTATCTTTATCAATATATTTGATTTTCTTAACCATTTAGTTGTTGCTATCTTTTTATATGTTGTTTATGTGCAATAATATTGTTTATTTGCACTAATAGTTTTGTTTTGATTTATTTTATATTTGTTTCAAAATTATATAATATATATAATATTACTCAACATTTTTATTATTATTATTTTAAATATGTAATATATTATATATTATAATATTATTTTTGTAGTAGTAGGAGGAAAACATTAAAAGATTTGGTGCCCATAAAAGAAATTTGTCAAGAAATAATCATATATATCTACCTTTCTTTTGCTACTAATTTTTTTTTACTAATAAGTAATATTTATAAATACTTGATTTAGTGACATGTATGATGACCTATGAAGTTAGATCAAAACTTAACCACCCAAGTGTTTGGTTTATGCTTACCCATATCTCAGTATGTTCTTTTTTTCATTTGACATCATTTCATTTAGTTAATTTGAACATTACTTTTACTTTACTTTTTGTTTTTAAAAAATAATATTAACATATATTTTCACTTGGTAGCATTGTACTCTTGATTTAATTAAGCCCCCAACAAATAATGAGAGAATACTATCAAGATTTTTTTATGGGTAAAGTTGAATTTTTGAAAAGATGAGTAACATCAATATACTTTCATTGCCATTTTATCCTTACATTTTGATATTGTAATTTTTTACTTGTGTATGAATAGATATTTGTCCTTGTCAATGAGAAAAACTCTCATTAGTTTTTGGTGGATGTTAATGTGCCAAAGAAAGAGATTGTTGTCCTTAACTAACTTTCAATAACATCAAACATTGATGAATGAGAATTCAATAAATATATTTTTTGGGTAGGTTTAATATACAAAAATTTCTATGTAACATGAATCCTTCTAGTCATGTTCCTTGACAAAGAAATTGCTCAATTAGCAAATATGAAATTGTACATCTTGAAGGGAGAGACATACAAAAGCATGAGTTGTAAGTTTATTTATTATATTTAGTTTATTGAATATGTACGCTTAAATTACAAGTTAAAAATTGATGATTTTATAAAATAAGAATGATTGTGGTATTTGGATAGCAACATTGGATGATGCAAATGGGTGCAAATAGTTACAAAATACAAGTTTAAATATTAAATTTAGTTAATTATTTTATATTGTTAAATTTTATAACTATATTATTTATAATGATCTTATTCAATAGGAATAAAATTGTGCGTGAGTTTATTTAAATTTTTTAAAAAATGACTTTAAAATAAGCACTTTTCATATAAATATTTTTTTAAGAAGCAGATAATAATTAATTTTTAAAACAAATAATTTTTTAAAGCAGAAATAATTTAAATAAACACATTAAAAAACATATTTTTTTTAAATAAACTCATATTTTAATAAATAAATTAGTCCGTCGAATAAAAAATACCTGTTGTTTAAACCATAAAACGAAAAGAAATAAATCCTGTCATTTTAAAATTATTTCTATTCTATTTTTTCTCTTCCAAATATCTTAAATTATTTTTTATCCACCGCATTCTTTTCTAATTTCTCACCTATCGACTAATCGTACTGGGATTAATTGATAAGAAAGACTCCTCTTGATTAAATATAGAGAAAGAAAAAAAGGAAATATAAAGAATGATCAATGTAAACAGATAGATGGCTTCAGCAACGTCAACTTCATAGAGCTACCATACATAGGTACTGCCATGAGTTTCTCCCTTCTCTATTCTTAATTTGGACTTCCACACCAAATTATGCACCATAACAAGTTTTCTCTTGAATTAACCATTCAATTGGTAATGGGGTTACAAGATAAGATTGATTTGAGAAAGAAAAAAGAGGTTATGACTTAAGAGTTTAAATTTTTTTACTGACAAAAATACAAAATTAACAATAAAATACAAATTTTATATTTGATAATCTCTTTAATCAATCATGAAATATTACTAATCAATATAAATTATAATGAAATATTTAAAACTAAATTACTATCAAAATAATTTTTTATAATATTATATTTTTTTAAACATAAAAAATGATTATATTTTTATTTTAATTTACATTTTTATATTTGAATAAGTATTTACATATGATATAATTAATTAAATTAATATTTTCTTAGATATACATTTTATCATTTTTTTAAACATGTGTGCAATCCACAAAATACTTATTAATAGATAAAGGCAATAACATTTTTGTTGGTAACCCTAACCTCGAACTACTACAACAGATATTAAAGTGTACTATGGCTTTTTACAAATTAATAGACATGAGATTATATTATTAATTGGCTAATAAAAATTCAAAAATCCTTAAAAACTACCCAAATCTACCTTTCTAAGTTTATAAAAGGAGATCCAAAGTAAAGAACACAGATGGCATGACACCACGAAACCAAATTAAAAACTGCGCCTTCTCTGTCTCTGTTTGTTCTTCTCACTTTATATTCTCTCTCTGTGTATATCTCTTCACTCTTATTATTCCTTCTCTTCTCAACGACGATGGAGGACCCATCAGCAGCAACAACGTTGTTGCTGAACAGCGAATATTCGAGGCTGTTCGTCGAGGACACGGACTTGTACAATCGCATTGTGTTGGGAACCCTCTTGCCGCACTTCGTGTGGGGCCCACTCCCGCACTTCCTCCAGACGTGGCTTCGCAATTACCTCGGCGGCGTCCTCCTCTACCTCCTCTCCGGCCTCCTGTGGTGCTTCTACATTTATTATTGGAAGCGCAACGTTTATGTTCCCAAAGGTTTTACTCTTTCTTTTTCTACCCTTCGTTTTTTTATGTGCGTGTGTTTTTTTCTATTGCGAAGGTTGAGTCTAGCGGAAGGGATTAGTCTTTTTTGTAATTTTTTTAACGCTATGAATTAAGGTTTTTATATTTAGTGTTTGACCTTGTCTCGAATATGATTGTATTCAAAAGAGGATATCTGTGGGGGAGCTGAATTTTTTTTTGTTATGTTTCTCTGTCTGGTTTTGTTAGAGATGGCATATTTTGGCTCGGATGTGAAATGGGTTTTGATTAGTTTGTTAATCTGGTTCCTTCTTGCTTTGGTTTTAACCTTCTTCTTCTTCTTCTTTTTTTAGAAAAAAAATATATTTTTTTTGGGCTTTTGGTGTTTTGGATTTTTGTTCCTGTATCACTGTTTCTTGTTTTGGGGTTTAAGATTATGGGGTGGTGGATTGGAGTTCAATTGGATTTGGGGTCTTCCAGTGTGTGATTTTCAGTGGTTGACTTTTTGTTTTTAATGTTTTTTAATAATGTTAAGGTGTTTGCTTGGATGGATTATGCTTCTCTAACTGTAACGTTTATGCTGATGCGTGTGATTTCTGGTTTTCTTTTCTTAGATCTGTTTTCTGACTCTTTATTTTTCTTATATTTTATATATTATGAGCTGTTTGGTAAGCTGAGTGATTGCTTCTCATCTAGTTGATGTATTGTGCCCTCTAAGTATTGTTGGTTCTCTTGTTAAGCTAGATAATTTAACTGGGTTTTTCCCATTTGTATTTGTGTCAGAAACTTTGGTTTTTAACCGTGTCGAGTGGTGTTGTGTGATCCATGTAGCTGACATCACCTAGTTGGATAAGACTTTGTTGTTGTTGTATTTGTGTCTGATCCATTTAATAATCTCACTTAGTGAGAGAAGGCTTTTGTAGTTGTTTGTGTTTGTGTAACGTCTGAGAAAAGGATGTGGAGAGGTTTTTCCTTAAAAGCTAGTTTTCCTGTTTCACATTAAGCAACAATCAGGGACTTTTGGCCTTGTTCTGTAAAAATCACTGAACCAAATATGAAGCTTGTTCTTTCAAATAATACTTACAATACTGCTGACATTCTGTTAAGTTAGATTATGGAGTTGACTGTATGCGGGACTTGAATTTTTTAAAACTTGGGCTGTTACTTTCCCTTTTGAAATGACTACTTATCTTTATGCATTTTTAGAGAGGGCTTTTATTGAACTCTGCTATGATCTTTCCAATTGCAGCCTCAACGTTAAGGTCTTTGTGACTCCAATTGCAGTTTACATCAGCCACATTTGTCCACAATTTTTCACGATATTAAGGATTCCAATGAAACTGTAACCGGACAAAAATTTAAAACCTTGGTTTATATAAGTGTGCTACTGGAAGTTTTACAAGAGGGATCATACTGCTGGTGGATTGTTTTATAGTATACTCTATTGTTTAGTCAATCAAAAGATTGATGTTCATTGTTTCATACACAACATATAAAATGACTAGAGCCTCATTTAGATAGCTGCTATGCATTTTTGTTTAACTTTTATTCCTAACGAATAGTAATTGTCAGTTGGCCATGAAGGACAATTTGAAGTTGTTCTCTGCTTCATCATAGTTTGATGGCTTGCTGAAACATGATAGAACTTTTTAACTTTAACTGTAACTTGCCCACTGGGATAATAGTTATATTTTACCTCTTGCTTTATGTCAGGCAGTAGCATGAAATAATGTTTATTGCTGCAGACTGCAGTTTCTGAAGCCTGAGACTAGTTGTGTACATCTATCTTTTGACTGACTCTAGAAAGTTCGAGTTATTGTAGGCGTAACTCAACTAAGTAGAAAAATTGTATTGTATGACTTTCATTGACCAAACTAATGGCCTTTTTCAAGTATACCTGTATTTAATTTTTGTGTGTCATTGTCTTTTTAGTTCTTTATTTCTTTGTATAAGGTGCTTATAGGACTTTTTGTAATTTTGATTTCTTGATATATTTAAATCTACCATTGCAGATGCTATTCCCTCTCGAAGAGCCATGCTCTTGCAAATATCTGTTGCTATGAAAGCCATGCCTTGGTACACTTTGCTTCCAACTGTTTCGGAGTACCTGGTAGAAACTGGCTGGACAAAGTGCTATCCTAGATTATATAATGTTGGTTGGCTTGCATACCTTGTGTATTTAGCAATTTATCTAAGTATTGTAGAGTTTGGTATTTATTGGATGCACAGAGAACTGCACGACATAAAACCGCTTTACAAATATCTTCATGCTACCCATCACATCTACAATAAACAGAACACTCTCTCCCCTTTTGCTGGTAAGTACATTAAATATTCAACATTTCAATGCT